>NC_134406.1:75183563-75483563 GCF_038048845.1 Mixophyes fleayi
AAAAAAATATTTGTTCAATTGCCTTTAATTAATTCCATCCTGCCTACAATTTATTATTTTCTTTTGTTACTCAGCTTGAAAAATTCACTATCGATTTCTCAATATATTAGAGGGATTAATCCCAAATAGCTATCAGTATACAGGGGTTAATCTTAAATAACAATAGGTATAGCAGGCATATAAAACAAAAAACTTCAGGATAAATTTATTAAACCTTCAAAAAAGAAATAGTGGAATAGTTGCCCAAAGTAATCAATCATATTCTACTTATCATTTATCTAGTACATTCTAGAAAATTATAGAATCTGATTGGTTGCTATGGGCAACCTTTCCTTTTAAAAGGTTTAATAAATGTAGCCCTTTATCTTTATTCCAAATAGTGATTTGAGTATTACCTTAATACTTTATTAATTAATAAAGAAACTGTCCTTAAGTTAGGATCCTATTTTGATTAATTCTCACACTCCTTTCTTATTCAGATGTTCCATTCACATATTCCAGTCTATGAAACCTATATTCACTGATGATCTTATTAATACATAGGTTGCCCTCGTACTCCATTGATTCGCATTACACCAGGTAACTCTCTTAGCAATTACTCTCTCATTCTAATATGAGGTCTAATGCACTTTCTGTCTTTTTTAATTCTTTATTAAAACAACTCAACAATGATAATCAAAATAAGACAAAGAAGATGAGGACACTGCTGTATATTACTTATTTTACAGTCATTGACTGAACAATCTAGATTAAACTAATGCACATCTGTGTTGTTCCACGTTGCTGACTGTCTTTCTGCCATATTATCTTGGATGGTCTCTCTCCAAATCAAACTCAATCTTTCAAAAATAGAGCTAATAATATTCCCACCCGCCAACAGAAGTTATTTACCTGACATTGCTATTTTTGTTGACCATAAATCCCACCCCACAAGCTCGCTGTCTATGTGTGATCCTTGATTTAGAACTATCCTTTGTTCCCCACATTTATTTAAATCATTCTGCATATATCTAAATAACTTTTCCAGAATACTCATCATTTCCCGCATTGTCAGTCTCTATATTGGTTGCCTTTTTTTTACTGAATGCAATATAAAATACTTCTACTAACATACAAGGCCATCAATGAAACTGCACCTACATATATCTCCTTACTTGTTTTAAAATATCTATCAACTTGACACCTCCGTTATTCTCATTACATAAGTTAAATACTGCCTTTTTTTTCATGTAGCACACAAATACTTGATAGCTTATTTGTACACTGAAATTTAAAGTTGATATGTGTGTGCTACATGAAAAAACAGGCAGTATTTAACTTTTGTGCAAAACAGAACACTCATTTGCACCCCTTGCAATGTAACATGGTTTTGTCGAGGAGACTGAAATAAGAATCCTCTTCATTTAAGATCCTTAATGAATCAGGCCCAAGGACTTTATAGTCAGCTAAATGGGACTTGATGCACATTAGATTTTGAAGGTGGAATTTTATGTAGAATATTATGTGTGATTGAAAATATATATGTTCATGTTTAATGTGGAAGCTTCTGTTATGTTTTAATATACACAAATATTCTTTAATTTATTATTTGGTTGGCTGGTATTATAATATAGATAGATAATATGTGCTTTCCTGATTTTGAAGATACATTGGATTATCACACAATAATCCAAAAAGGGGGGCTATTTCTCTCTCTAAAGAATTATTAATTACTCTTGAAACAACTGCAATTTTTAAAATGGAATGCTGTTGATGTTTATTAGGATAACTCGTGACAGAACAATTAATTTGTAGTAACAGTGAAACCATTACAGTGCCTGAATAATATCTCTAGTCAAGGAACTAAGGTAAAGGATATTCTGTGTTCTTTTCCATTTTTGTCTTTATAGTCTATCCATCCATACCATGTGGCTATGAATTCAGAATACTTCTCAGTGACTGAGGATGTTAAATATATTGGTAGAGCCTTATTGTGTCTGTAAAGGTGCCAGCAAGTGTTGCATATGGATATTAGTTCATACAGAGTTAAAATTAACCAAGTTATTGGTTTATTGATTGTACACAGAGGTTGAACACATACAGGGTTAATGGCAGCGATGCTTGTACACAGGAATTGCAGCAGTCCTATACGGTATTGCAGCGGTCTTATACAGCAGCCGTGTAGTACAGTTATAGCTGTCTCTATTTATTTACACTGCTCCAGGGAATTATACAGAGTTACTCACGATGCTCCCATTGGAAAGAACAAGGGAGAAGACTACATGGCTCATGCATGGGCAGCAGCATCATGCGGACAGGTCACGTCAGTGCTCCACTTCCTGTCACACTAGACCATCAGGGAACACAGAGACAGCGAATAGCACTCGTTTCCATCAAAATCTTGCATATCCATATAAAGATCGATTCTCTTTAACTGCTGAAACATTGCTGGAGGTGATGAAGATCTCCCATTACAGGGGATAATAGCTCTGGCTGTGTTCATAAGGGTGTTTTAATAGTGGGTTTTTAAATATAGAGATAAGCAGAGCCATTTGACACAGCAAAAAAAGGGGGTCGGGAGACGCATTATTGCCTCTGAGATGCGTCTCACCTCCTGCCAATAACTCCTCAACCTGGACCAGTGCCACCATGTATGAAGAGGTGTACCATAGGCCTGATTACACATCCAGCACAGATCAGTGGTGCCAGGTATCATTTTTGTGAGAATCCTTAGACATCTATACCACTTAGTAAGAATCTTAAGCTGCGTTTCTAGGACCTCAACTGAGCTGGAACTTGCATTAGCAAATTTAATGATCTGATGCTATCGATCCTCATCTAAGTTCACCTCTAGTTCCCAGTTCCAGGATAAAGCATCATTTGAGAGTGAGGAAGAAACCATCTAAGCATATTTTTTAAATTCGCAAAATTACATTTTTTTGGAGGGATCTTAGAGAGGCATAGAGCCTCAAACGGGGACAATCCTTTATGTACTATACTGTTATTACAATGGCCTAGTATAAAATGCCTCAGATGAAGACCCAGAGAGCTTAGTTTGGTAAATAATGAGTAGTTTTAAGATCAAGAAAGGATTTAATTTGTCTGGAATCTATCAGCTGGTCTGAGAGCCCCCTCCGATGACTATGCTGTAAGTAGCTTGGGAGGAAGACCTGGGGGAAACTCCAGATTGAGTTTTAATGGGGTGAGTGGAGTTACCCCAGGAGCAAATAGCGAGAGAGACAAAAACCTTTTCCAGAGTTGAATTGTGGGTTATAGTGAACAATATCAAATCCTAACTATTTTAGAGAGGCAGGGGAGAATGTGGGCACGAGCGAGTAGAGACTGTTCCTCAAGGAGGACCCTTGTTTCTGAAATTCATTTTAAATACAAGAGAATAGTTGTTCTCCAAAATAAAAAGGAAACATGAAAGAAAAATGCAGTGAAGTTGTAATTTTTGAGTATTCCGATGGTAAAGGCTGAAGACAATGCGTCATCTTTGGGCGGGCATTTGAGGATAAGCCAGAAGGAGATACAAGGGTGGTGACAGGCGCAGGCATGATGGCCCCCTCCACCTTCACATCTTTACCCTCAGTAGCACTCATTTATGTCTCCATTCTGCAATTCAGTTCTGATTTGAATGAAAAGTAAATAATTGACAAAGATGGCCATGATCCTATTAAAAAGTGAGCTGGGCTTTGCAAGCAGAGAAACATAAACATTGGGGGAGGGGGGGGTTGAAGGAAGTCAGATTTTAAATTAAGAACAAGTTCATTTTTACCTACTTTATATTAGACTGGCATGGAAGCTGCGGGGGCACTAAAGGCATATTAGCCTAGGACGCCCTGAACTCTTAATCAGACCCTGTTTGTTAGTCTTAGGCAAGGGATATACTAGTAGGTTAATTGGCTGCTGCGAAAATTAACCTAGTGTGTGTGTGTGTGTGCTAGGGAATTTATGCTGTATTCTCCAGTGGAGCAGGGACTTATGCGAATGACAAATATTCTCTGTATATCGCTGTGGAATTGGTGGCGCTATATATATATATAAATGATGTTGATGATGGGATGCAATATTTCATTAACCAACATTTCATCAACATCCCATGCCCCCCACACAGATTGTTTAGATGGATTCTCGCCCGTGTTACATGGTGGAATCAAGTGCACAATAAGGAGAAATAATTTGATATGTTGACAGCATTATAAAAGAGATGGAGGAAGGGGGTGGAGTGGGGTTGAAGAGCTGGTTCCTACAACAAAATCTTGCTGGCTCTTGTTAATATTTGTGAATGTTATTAAGATTCTTACTGACTAGAACAACATTCTATTACATTGAATTTGAATGGCAGGTATGGGAACAGAGAAGTCAACACCCTCTTTCAGGAAGCAATATTTTGACTAAGAGGTTACATTGGCCTTACATATATTTTTTTGGATTGATTTTAGAATTCATGTCTGATAAAGACTGATAATGTTACAAAACATTTCGTGACTCCAGCTCAAATGTTCATGTTTAATACTCTAAATATCTGACAATGTGACCTTGTTTTCTAATACTAATAACGGGAATAGTAATGCTATTGTTATATGCTAATGTTAGAGTGAAGCCAATAGTTATTTAACTAGTATCATCTTTCAGATAAACACTGACACTTCCATTTAGATCTTTCTCATTCAAAAATGTGTAAACTAAAAACAATCCTTTCTAGTTCTGGTCATTACTGAAGCTCCCCATCATCCACTATGGTTCCCTTCAAGATCACAAAATACCACTAAAGAATTTTATGCATAAAATACTCCAATGCCTCCCTCAGCAATAGACACTGCAAAACAGTTGTCTTTAATCGTCATCCACTAATCGATAAAATGCTTTTAAAATTTCTATAATTGCAGTCCTAGCTCAACTGATGTCTACCGCAGAACATATAACATGAGAATAGGGAAGCATCAATTCAGAGAATAGGATTATAAAACTACAGAACTATGTTGAATCTTAGGCAAAGGCCATAAAGTATCTATAAATAATAAAGATGATTATCTTGAGAACTGTCAGACTAAATAATTTATGCTTTGTTGGCATTCCTGAGCCAATTAAAGGCACAGACCTATTAACTTCCTGAGTAAAGATGTACCAACTGCTCTTAACATACAAAACAAAAATTAAATCATAAATATAGAAAGAGCTCATCGCCTAGATCAGTCATACCAAAATTCCTTAATTATCCAGACAACAAAAATATCCTAGCGGCATATTGTAAAGGGAGAAGCCTACTTGAGTTCCAGTACTTTTCAACTATGAACTCTTACAAAAGAAGGAATTTCTGCAAAGTTTACAAATACCTTTTTTATGATACAATATTTGCCTTACTTTATATGGCTAAACCCTCTGACAATGGGTATACTGTGCTCTTTGATGACCCTCATAAAACCAGATCATATATCCGTGACTTCCCCTGCTCATAATTTGCCAACATTGAAATAAATCTGTAAATCTTTTATTGATTATACAAGACAGGCTCGTAAATAAACAATTGTCCACTTCTAGTATTTCTGATGACTTGTATCTCTCCATTTGATAAGTATCTGACTTGGTATGGTCAATACATGTTTACAGGGAACATAATAATAATAATAATAATAATAATAATAATAATAATAATTTTTCTCGTATTCTGCCAAATTTATAGGGTACCCCTGAAATTCAGCATTTCTTACATAATGTAAAATAAGTATTGGATAAGTGTTCAATCACAATCCCATAACATAATACATTTTGTATTGCTTCAAGGAATGTAGTTGGACTTCAGAAAAAAAGAAAAAATATTTTTATATGTGTGTGTATTTCATTATCCATAAAATATAAAAAAAACAGCAGCTAATCAACGCTTGGAGTCTGTCATAATTTGTGGGTTTTTGTTTGTCCACCCACCTTTTGATGATTGACCACAAGTTCTCAATGGGATTAAAGACTGGGGAGTTTCCTGGCCATGCACCCAAAATTTCAATGTTTTGATCCCCGAGCCACTTATTTATCAGTTTTGCCTTATGGCAAGGTGCTCCCCTCATGCTGGAAAAGGTATTGTTCATCACCAAACTGTTCTTGGGTGGTTGGGAAGAGTTGCTCTTGGAGGATGTTTTGGTACCATTCTTTATTCATGGCTGTGTTCTTAGGCAAAATTGTGAGTGAGATTGAAGAAAAAAGATACCACTGCACCAGGTGATCGCTTTTACAGAATCCAGATAATTTTAACAGTTACTAGTTACAAATATCATGTTGCTGCTGGATGGTGCACTCACACACAGAATTTCTAGTATCAAAAGGGAAAAAAGGGGGAAATGTGCTTATAGAGGCACTCTGCGATCTTTATTATTGATAAAATATCCATTCTTTATTAATATTATTTAAAATTGAAAAATAAGATCCCTCCAATTGTAAATAGCAAAATTTAAAAACAACAAAATGTTGTTTTTATATTTTATATTTTTTGTTGTTTTTATATTTCGCTATTTACAATTGGAGGGATCTTATTTTTCAATTTTAAATAATATTAATAAAGAATTGGATACTTTATCAATAATAAAGATCGCAAAATTGTGAGTGAGCCCACTCCCTTGGCTGAGAAGCAACCCTACACATGAATGGTCTCAGGATGCTTTACTGGCGTAACACAGGACTGATGGTAGTGCTCACCTTTCCTTCTCTGGACAAGCATTTTTCCAGATGCCCCAAATCATCTGAAAGGGGATTTATTAGAGAAAATGACTTTACCCCAGTCTTCAGCAGTCCAATCCCTGTACCTTTTGCAGAATATCAGTCTGTCCCTGATGTTTTTCTTGGAGAGAATTGGCTTCATTGCTGGCCTTCTTGACACCAGGCCATCCTCCAAAAGTCTTCGCCTCACTGTGCGTGAAGATGCACTCACACCTGCCTGCTACCATTCCTGAGCAAGCTCTGCACTGGTGGTGCCCCGATACCTCAGCTTAATCAACTTTAGGAGACTGTCCTGGCGCTTGATGGATGTTCTTGGGTGTCGTGAAGCCTTCTTCACAACTATTGAACCTCTCTTCTTGAAGTTCTTCATGATCGAATAAATGGTTGATTTAGGTGCAAGCTTACTAGCAGCAATATCCTTGGCTGTGAAGCCCTTTTTGTGTAAAGCAATGATGACTGCACATGTGTCATGATTGACAAAAAGGGTGTACCACTGCACCAGGTAATCGCTATTTTGTATCCAGATAATTAACTTATATTATATTATATTTAATGTTGTTTCTGGATGGTGCACTCACACACACAAAATGTTCTGATATCTAAGAAGAAGAGAAAAGAGAGAAGTGTGCTTGTTTGAGGCACTCCGCGATCTTCTAATATGTAAAATATCTGAATCTTTATTAGTTATACTTAAAATAGAAAATAAATCCCTCCAAATGTAATAGCGAAATATAAAACCAATAAAGTGATCCTAAAGTGAATTAAAATAGCAAAATAATTTGCTATGCCTCGCTACTATGATAATAAAGTTTTGTAATCAATTCGTCAATATATTATTATACATCACTCCATTCTGATACTATCGTAATCAGATATAATAGTCTAATACAGCTAGTGGTGTGATCATAATGTGATTTGTAATTAATCAGACTGTCTTATCCAATTCATTGTTATCATGACATTGCTGTATGATTATGCTACAGATTTAATAAAGTCTCTCTCCAGCAATTCTACCAGTTGTATTGAGTTTCACTGATTTTTCTGACCTTATTTAATGATATAATGCCTTTGGCTACTAAAAGGTCTCAGTCCTGCCGTTGATACAATATCACGCACACACACTCTGTTATCCTAAACTTAATGAGATTGAGCGCTGTCTATTGTTGTAAGTCTATTGGTCAGACTCTTACAATGCTGCTGACAACTACTGCAAGGTTTCAATCATACGTTGCACGCTCTCACACATGCCCGCTAATATGACAGGCCCATAAAGCACTTATGTGATTCTCGTTAAGTTAAACAAATTAATAGGAGTGAGGATATGAAGTAGCGAGGCAAACGCCAATGCGCGTTTCGCTACTCGCTTTGTCAAGGCCTTTGTTTAACTTAACGAGAATCACATAAGTGCTTTATGGGCCTGTCATATTAGCGGGCATGTGTGAGAGCGTGCAACGTATGATTGAAACCTTGCAGTAGTTGTCAGCAGCATTGTAAGAGTCCTCTAGGGGGCACCGGAGCAGATAATGCTCAGAACCACCAAGTAGCTGTTAGGCAGAATAGAAGTAGTAGTGAAGAGATGAACTGCAGAGAGCTGGAACACTAAGGTCCACACAGGCGTATAACTCTGGAACAGGACCAATGATGAGCGATGCTCTGCAGTGAAGGCACAGGTCTTGCTGAGTAGCAATGAGGTGCACAGGTAATGCTAAGAAGAGATGAGCTGTACAGGTATTTGCTGAGTAGCGATGTCAGGAACAACAGGAGTCAGGGGGAATGATTCCTAGGTGGAGAGACCTGATGATCTGACACCCATTAAACGGAGGAGAGCCCTTATAAAGGGAACTGGCTGCAGATGATCCAATCACTGCAGAGCAGAGGTTTGGAAGGTTCCCGGGGTAGCGCATACGCAGACCACTGAGCAAGATGGCGTCCGATGATAGAGGAACGTCAGGCTGAACAACAGATAGCGGTGCCCAAGGGAAACCAAAGCACACAATGAACAACATGGAGCTAACCTGGTGAGATGTGTGATAACATGTTTCCTTGCAGATAACCATGGTTAACAGAGAAAGTACAATGATTTCAAGCACTACTCTCCTTTTAAAGCTTCCAGTCTGTTATTCTAACACAATCAGCATGACAGACTGATCTCTGGTTGTCACGAATCTGCAGAATATTTAATGGATCCCTGTTCTTTGTCAATGAGTGGTACTCATTCAGGAGCGCGGGTTTTCACCAGTTACCCCCGCAAGGAGGTATGGGCTTTGCTGCCCCTATCCCGCAGGCCGTGGCCTCCCAAATGAGAGACAGAGAAGTGGTGGAGCTTGAAACACAGGTTTTGATAACTTAAGGTAATGTTAGGAGAATCACTGGTATAGCAACAGTTCAAACAACCAATGAGAATGGTTTAAAAATAACTGGTTTATATTTGGTAACTCAGGGTAACAACAAGGGTATCGCCGATACAGCAACAGTTCAAATAGTCAATGAAGATGATAGAACTAGCTGGCTTGCAATTGGCAACTAGAATAACGGCAGGAGAATCATAATACAGCAGCAGCTCAAATAGTCAATGAAGATGATATAACCAGCTGGCTGCGATTAGTAACTCAGAGTAACGGCAGGAGAATCATGATACATCAGCAGCTCAAATAGTCAATGAAGATGATAGATGAAACTAGCTGGCTTGCAGTTGGTAACTCAGGATAATAGCAGAGAAATCACTGATACAGCTGACGTTCAACAGGGCAAACGTGGAATAGAACTTTAGCTGATCCATACATGATAATTGTAACTACAGGTGAGTTACTGGTTACAGCGACAGTTCAATATGCACATAATAAGGAAGAAGAACTTAGCTGATCCGTAAGTGGTGATTCCAATAACAAGTGAGTTACTTGTACAACGGCAGTCCCAGCGTAGAAGCAGCGATGGAGTTGAGCTGGCTGATCCATGGATAGCGATTCTGGCAGGTGGTGAGTTTGCTTGTTACAGCAGCAGTCCCAGCGTGGAAGCAGCAGGGGAATTGAACTTGCTGATCTGTGAATAGCGATTCTGGCCACGGGTGAGTTTGCTTGTTACAGCGGCAGTCCCAGCATGGAAGTAGTAGTGGAGTTGAACTGGCTGATCTGTGAATAGCGATTCTGGTAACAGGTGAGTTTGCTTGTTACAGCGGCAGTCCCAGCGTGGAAGTAGTAGTGGAGTTGAACCGGCTGATCGGTGAATAGCGATTCTGGTAACAGGTGAGTTTGCTTGTTACAGCAGCAGTCCCAGAGTGGAAGCAGTAGCGGAGTAGAGCTGGCTGATCCAAACAAACAAAGCAAGGCACAGCGGAGGAGATAAACCAACAGGAGCCTAATCCCATAGGAAGAGTATGTAACTCAAAGAACAGGCAATGGACCGAGGGACCATGGGAGGTTTAAATAGCGCTCCATAATCCTATACACCAGGGTTGTCCAACCCGCGGCCCGCGGGCCACATGCGGCCCAGCACGCCTGTAAATGTGGCCCAGCAGGAGTTTGGGTTGTGGCAAGGGGGCAGCACTGTTAATGAAAAAAAAAATCCTGCCAAGAAATAAATAAAAAGAAAATACTTACCTTGCGGTCACGTCAGCTGGCGCTCCGGCTCCCTCCCTGGTCTCCTCCTCCGTGTGGCGCTCGCAGTGAATGTCAGGGGTGACGTCATCACACCCAACATCCATTGCGTAGCGTAGCACAGAGGAGTCACCCACGCAAACTATCAGCAGCAGTGAAAGATTATCCAGTATCTTATTGTTGTTACTCTGAATTTGGACTTTCTGCACCATGCAATTATGAACTAGCTGTGTTCTCTGTATGTATCTAATATAAATATTAAGAGATGATTGTATTTTTAATATTTTAAACCATTTTAAATGTGCAGTGCTGAGTAGGGTGAAAATATCACACACTGTTACCCTCATCGGAGGCTGCTCCATGAGCCATTTTTCCCGCCACCCTATCGTTAAATCTCTGTAGATTTCTATTAGTCCTCCTGATGCTACCTGTATGGGTGACCATTTCAAACTGGTCAATTAAAAAAATGATTCATGGGTGCAGAAAGAGAGGAAAAAAAAGTTTTTGGCATTTAATACCCCGAACCCCACTAAGGGGCAGATGCAGGTAAGTTAAATTGCAGCTGGTAATGGGACTACTGCTTTAATCATGATTCTGCAACAGGTTTCCTAACTCTTACTAACTTCATTTCCAAGTAAGTTTAATATGTTAACTATGTTTTCTATGGTTTTTTGGATGATCAGCTATCGTTAGTGTTAGTGTATTTTATGTGCGGCCCAATCCAACTCGTCGTCTTCCAATGTGGCCCAGGGAAGCTAAAAGGTTGGACACCCCTGCTATACACCAATGGGAACTGATAGGAGGTAACAAATAGGGGCAACAAGCAGCACATGCGCAGAACCAACTACATAGGAGCCTGGCACGAAGTAGTAGTCTGGATCACCGCTTCCAGGAAGGAGGTAACAACGCCGGCACTTATCTATGGGACCGGCGTGTGACACTGGTCTTGTCCTCGTCAACACTCTCACCTATTTAACGAGAGAATCACTGACCTGTATGCTGGTCCTTTTTTGGCAGGGCTGAAATGCATGGGAAATGTTGTTTTTGGGATAAAGTTCATTGTCATGGCAAAGAGGGACTTTTAAATTAATTGCAAATCATCTGATCACTTTTCATGACATTCTGGAGTATATGCAAATTGCCATCATAAAAACTGAGGCAGCAGACTTAGTGAAAAATGATATTTGTGTCATTGTCAAAACTTTTGGCCATGACTGTAAATAGTATTCATCATCATCATCATCTATTTAATTATATAGCGCCACTAATTCTACAGCGCTGTAGAGAGAACCCATTCACATCAGTCCCTGCCCCATTGGAGCTTACAATCTAAATCCCCTACCATACACACAGGCTGAGAAAGACTAAGGGCAATTTACTAGCAGCCAATTAACCTACCTAGTATTATTAGGTCATTCCCAGTAAGGTCCAGTTCAGTGTACCTTGAACTGGTTACTACACGCAGCCAAGTCCACCCCTCCTTGTGGCAGGCTCTGGTGAATACTGGTAGTAAATTAGACTCTGCACCACCGCTTTCTCGCTGTGTAAATCTTGCTGGTGTTGTGTCCACAACCCTGGACCTGATAGTGAGCCATAAACATCCGATAACATGATCACTGTCAGGGTTCCCAAGGTAAGAACACGGAGAGAAAGTAGGAGAACAAAGTGGTTTTATTAGAGACACAGGTAATACAGGTTCAGGGTGCAATAACTGGTAAGGCAGTAATATAACCACAGATCTTAACAGTGGAATAGGCAATACTGTAAAGCGATGGTGAGAAGCAGTAGTCAGCGGGTTGCAAGATGGATACCTCTAGAAGAGGAGAGATAAGTTGTCTCATCACCTCTAGAAAGGTGGTGAAACGAGTGGCCTGTGGGTTGCAGGGTCAGATAACTCTGGAAAGGTGGTGAGCCAAGTGGCCTGCAGGTTGCAGGTTTGGATACCACTGGAAAGGTGGAGAGATAAGTAGCCGGCAGGTTGCAGGGTTGGATACCTCTGGAAATTTGTAGAGACGAGGTGGAGGTGTATAACTCAGGAACAGGGCAGATGAAGCTGTGTCTGCGGCACTGGAATGAACAGCAAAAAACCCAAAGGCAGGTGCACAGGTAAGTATAACTATGAACAGGAGTCAAAGGAGAATGCTTCCTATCAGGTTGAGTGACGTGATGATCTGGCCCAGACTGTAGGGCGAGGCTGTCTTTTAAGGAGTAGCAACAGGTGTAAATCATCCTGAGAAAACGAGCTTAGTTCAGCAGGAAGGGAAACAGTTCAAGCGCCACAGTCAGGGCCGGTGCTAGCCTCCATGGCGCCCTAGGCATTTTTACAAAATCGGCGCCCCAGCCGCCCCCCCACAACAATCGGCGCCCTCCTCCCTCCTCCCTCCCTCCTCCCTCCTCCCCCCTCACCCCGTCTTTCCTTACCTCACCACCGCCGCCTCTCTGCTCGGTCTTCTCCCCTCCACTCACTGACACTAGTGAGTGGAGGGGAGGAGACGGAGCAGAGAGGCGGCGGTGGTGAGCAATAGCCTCTTTCCCCCTCCCCCGTGCATCTGAATGCTGTGCGGCGGCCGTGACAGGTATGGTCAGCGGTCGCCGCACAGTTTTAAAGTAATTTTCATTCTGGAGGGCACCCTCCAGGCGCCCACCAGAGCCCGGCGCCCTAGGCAAGTGCCTAACCTTGCCTAATGGGAGCGCCGGGCCTGGCCACAGTGGCCCCTTTGGTGACATGGTGGTACTGCAGGCTATGTATATCCAGAAGGTCCAACATAGCTCCTGGCAAACAGGAGCTGCAGGAGGCAGATCGTGACAATCACATAAATGTGCTTAAATAAATAAACAAACAGTTATAAAAAGCAATTGAAAACACTAGTAACGTTAAGCCTTCCCCTACTAAAACTCATGAAAACTTGTGCTGGCAGAAGGAGCATACCAGCTTCTACAGTCAGAAGCTGCCGCCGCATAATGAACAGATTACAGCCACTAGGCCTAGTTATAACCTGGGATTTTCCCACGACCCAGCTCAACATGGGAGAGTCTCAGGTTATAAATAGACCTAGCAGCTGTAACTCTCTCATTAAGCGGCAGCAGCTCCTGACTGTAGGAGCTGGTATGTGTTGTCTGTGCAGTGCTTTTTATTTTATCAAGCATGTTCTGGAGGTTTTTTTAAATTTCTTTATTTTTACACTTTGTACAAGAGAAAACAACATTGCAGAACCTATTCAGCAAACAGAAAAAAAAAAAGAAAGACAGAATTACAAAAATATTAGTTCCATAATATAACTTGTAAAATGAGTGAAACGTAAGTGGGTTTTTGTAATAATATTATACTGGCAATAAGAAAGACAAAGTTGGGAAGAATTTTTTTGTAAGAGAAGGAAAGTAATAAGTGCTGGAGGGGGGAGGGTAGAGGGGGTAGCCATGATTTCTCAATTACATAGTACCTGTGACAGGAGAGCCATGTAGACTGTACGATGTGGACCATGTCTCACGAAATTTAGGGAGTGAGTCATTAAGGAGGGCTGTAATATACTATATGGATAAAATGTGCCATAGCCTGTTTATTAATTTGGGGTTGGTAGGGGAAAGAGTTTTTTACAGACTCCGGCTATTAATAATTTACAGGCTTGACTGATTTGAAGTGCCAGACGGTCCGTTGACTTGCAGGTTTGCTGAGCAAAAATATTGCAGGGTCCCTGAGAAAGTGAACAGCTGTGAGCTGATGGAGAAGGGTCAGTGCAATATCCCAGAGTGGTTGAATAATGGGACATTCCCACCAAATGTGCAGGTGAGTGCCTTGTCCCCCACAGCCTCGCCAACACCTGTTTGACCTGGTTGGGAAAATGTGGTGGAGCTTGGTTGGGACCATGTACCATCTCGAATATATTTTATAAGCTGTTTCTCTGACACTGGTGTTAATAGATACCATAAATACTTGTAGGTCTCTCTCCCATGCCTCCTTGTGTGGGTCTAGAGGAGGTAGGTTTAATTTGAGAAGGAAGCAATATACCATTCATATATTTCCTCTGCAACCTACTGGTATATTTTAGTTTTAAATGCTGGAAGATAATTTATTTTACAAACTTTTAAATTTTACTGGGGCTTTTTAATGGACACAATTTATTATTGTGAGTACTTTTATTAGGTATTTTTTTTTACAGCTTACAAGATTGGATCCATTACAGGTTCTTTCTTTGAGCTGGTGACTTTGTAGCAAACTGACTTTGTCTTTGTCTTGCAGCCATATTTTTTTCCAACCTCCAGAGAGATTTAAAAAGGTGATAATGATTTTTAGAAAAGCATTTAAAAAGGTTCTTAACTTGCTATTTAAAGAAAAAAAAAATTCTATGCAGGACTACTGCTTTAAGTGGTTCATGTTATTTAAGTAATGAAGGACTGGAGTAGATGTGGTCTAAAGCTGGGTACACACTACAGAAATTTCGACCAACTTTTTATGCCGAACGATTTTACATGCGATTGATGTTCCGATCGCTCGGTCCATGGACTGCATACACACTAGCCTTGTTTAGGACGATAAAGGGAAGAGCGAACGTCCCTTAAGCGACTTATTACTACCATGTCGTCGTGAGCAATGACTGTAATTTCATACTCACTGTTGTTTATTGGTCGGAAGTTTATACACACTACACAGCGGAAACGAGATTGGAACGAAAATATTAAACGGTACGACCAACCAAATGAGGCGATAATCGTCCATTTGGGCAGACTTTCAAACATCGTGTCACTGCACATACTGACCCGACTTTTGAACGAGCGGTCGTATGTCGGCTGTTTGAGCCGATTATTGGACGAAAACAGTGTAGTGTGTACCCAGCTTACATAGTGTAATTGAAGGTATAGATATGAATCAACAATGAAGCATTCTAGGGTGCATAATGAGTATATATATATATATACAGTATATAAGCGTATAATAATGTTACTGAAAATGGTTATTCTAATCAAAGCTAAAGCTTACTTTGACTGATGGTACATAATTCATATGAGAAGAAGCATTCATCTATACAGACATGTGTTACACCAAACCATAGTTATGACTCCATGCTTGATTATTGTTGCATGTTTCTCCATCTGTATCCAAATTTAGGGCTCATTTTCTATTTACAGCACAGCGCCATGATCAATTGGTGTAGAGGACTGCCATGCTTGTTGCGTGCGTGTTGTGGCCTTTTTTTCACAACATGGCGGCAGGAGAATTCAGAACTGCCACTTCACTCACTGCACAGAGGGCTTTGTACCATATAAATGAGGTGGTCTCTATTAATTTCTTCGACACCTTGCTGCGACGCTTGACCCTTTTTCTGCAGTATTTTGATGTTGCATATTGTGCATCCAGAACATTCCAAACATTTATCCTAAGCAGAAGTTGCAGCAACTCCATTCTCTTTTGCGGCCATTTGTCTTCTTCAGCTAAAACATGAAATGATATTGAAATCACATATACTCTGAAACTAACGGTCTCTTTTTTGCTTTTGGAGATGAATGTTAATTTTCTTCAGATGTTCGGATGTCTGCCATTTGTCTACTTTGTAACATTCTCATCACTCCTCAAAGAGGATAGACGACACTATCATATATTCAGGTCACATTAATATTTTTACAGTCTTTCTATATACTATTTAAAATAAACTGTAATCATCCTTGCTTATCTCTGTTTATTGTGTCCCTTATCTCTGTTTATTGTGTCCCTATATTGTCTATAATATATATCTATAATTTAACAAATGCTCTTTGAACTGAGGGGGAGTGGTTATGGACACATCTTTATCATACAATGAATATGATTATGCCTCACTCAATATCTTTTAGTAATGGTTTAAAAGTGTGCCTCCCCATTAAGCAACATGCATATGATTAGAATTAGCCATTTGTGTTAAAACTTTTCTCATGACTTGATTAAAAAAGTAATTTTTCCAATATAATAATTGTGCCAATATTGTTAAGGATATACCCACCTGTAAACAGATATTTAGTTTTGCTTGTAGGCCAGCGGTTCCCAAAGAGTGCGCCGCGGCTCCCAGGGGTGCCGCGGCACTGTCACAGGGGTGCCTTGGCCAGGAAGAAAGAAAAAAAACAACACAAAAAAAGCAACTTACCAATCCGGCTGCACCTTTCACCCAGCATCCTCCTCCCTTCTGACTGAACATCTGACGTGACGTCACCACGTCCAACATAATCAGTGAGAAGCGACGGGAGAGAGGAGGATGCTGGGTCCTGGGCGCCGCCAGATTGGTAAGAAGACAGAAGAGAAGACAGAAGACATAGAAGAAAGAAGGCCAAGTATGTTAAGTAAAGATATGGGAGGGGAAATGGTTATAGGAGGTGATGGAGGGGCAAAAGAATGAAGAGGGCACAGAGTGTGTGGATGAAGAGGGGCACAGAGTGTGTGGATGAAGAGGGGCACAGAGTGTGTGGATGAAGAGGGGCACATAGTGTGTGGATGAAGAGGGGCTCAGATTGTGTGGATGAAGAGGGGCACATAGTGTGTGGATGAAGAGTGGCACAGTGTGTGTGGATGAAAAGAGGCACAGTGTGATTGTGAAGGGCCACAGTGTGATTGTGAAGGGCCACAGTGTGATTGTGAAGGGGCACAGTGTGATGATTTTTGTACATGTTGTTTTATTTTGTTTGATCTTATTCCTCTTAGTATTAGCTGTAAATTATTCTTTGACAGAAATATAATTAAAAAAATATATAAAAATATTATTTTCCCTTGGATTTATGTGTATTATTTTTGCAAACAACTTACTAAGTATTTCTGTCCTGACCTAAATACTTATTACGTTATTTTGACAGAACTACTTATAAAACTCTGTAATTATTTTGGAGGGGTGCCTTAAAAATATTATGGAGATTCTAAGGGTGCCGCGAACTGAAAAAGTTTGGGAACCACTGTTGTAGGCATTTTATGAGGGAGCATAGATGTACTACACAATTTATAGAAACAAACAAATATGTACAAATTATATGGCCTATACATACACTACATTGCCAAAAGCGCATGTACACCCCTCCTAATTAGTGTTTTTCGACATTTCAGCCACACCCACTGTTATCAGGTAAATAAAATCAAGCATAAAGACATGCAATCTCCATAGTCAAACATTATCGATAGAATGGGTCATACTGAAGTGCTCAATGACTATTAATGTGGCACTGTCATAGGATGCCACTTTTCCAAAAAGACACTCCTCACCAACTTCCACACTGCCTCTGGAAGCAAAATCAGCATAAGAAATGTTCATTGGGAGCTTTGTGGATTGGGTTTCCATGGCTGATGAGCCACACACAAGTCTCAGATCACCACAATGGATATATCTGTTGTGCATATTAAACGAGTGTGGTCCAGTGGAGATCTGGGGCTCTCCTGGCAGGGTTTCTGGTGCAGATGGGAAGGGGTTCCAAATCCCTGGTGGTCCAGCAGGAGTTGCAGGAGCAGCCCTGTTGTCTTCATTCCCCGGCAACCACCTTCAGTGACTGCCGGAGGGATTTACAAATTAGCCTCCTGGAATGAAATAGATCCAGGAGGTGCAGAGCCTCCTGGGGGTCCCAGGGGGCTAAGCCGCATAGAAGAGCTTCAGCTAGTGGCAGGCAGGGACTGCTGCCCCGGGACCGGGTCTCTCTACCTCTGGTACAATTTTCAGCCAGTGGGGAAAGCCAGATCTCAGAGCAGAGTCCCTAGAGGTAGTTTTCGGTGAGAGATTTAAAAGATAAATCTCTCACACCGGACAGACAGGCACCAGGGAGGAGAGTGGGTTGAGCCCCCCTCTCGACTGGCAGCTCGTGGACAGGGGGGGGGGAATACACTCCCCCCTGCCACTAATTTCTTTGTAAAAAGGTGTTAACCTCTCTTGGTTGATTCACGTGCAGGCTGCAGGAATCAGTCCAGATTGGTTAAAGAGACAGGAGGATGGATTATCTCCTGTCAAGCTAGGTCTCAAAAAGTGTAAATCATTCGCTTCAAGATCCTGCTTAGACAAATTTCTTTCCCACTGTTATTCCTGTGACCTGCAGATTAGACCCAAATCTAATCCGTTTTCGGCCATTCTGAGGTTTGGACCCAACTTTCCAGTACCAACACATTTCCCGCTACCTGCAGCTCTGGTCAGTGTGATAGGCCAGGGATACCATCCACAGCAAATCTGACCTGAAGGCAAGAGGTCAGGGGTACCAGCCACAGTATACCAGCAAGGGGGTACACTAGCAGCGACAGTTACCCAGAAGGACGCCGCGTTGGATGCCGCTAAGGAGTCCAGTGGTGGCAGCAGCTTAAGCCCCTCCTACTGTGGTTAGAGTGCGCATTTGGGATAACAAAAAGTGGATGGTGGCAAGGCAAGCCCAACCTGTCTCCAGCAACACAACAGACAGGGTGGCATAGGCGGTCCATCCTGTCACAGTAAGCTTCACTAGTAAATAGCTCTGAGTACTGTGAGGTGGATACAGAAAGGTTGTAATCTACACTCCTGACAAAATCAAGTTGTGTTAGGTGTTACCCCTTAAAATTGTAAGGTTACTTCCAGAGTTTCACATATTTCTACGCTTATGTTTTGTGTAGCATTAAATCTTTTACAATTATTTCCTCAACAGAAGTCTTGCCAACTTGGTGTCTCCACACTGACAAACTCCGAAAAAAGTTTGTTAGAAAATTTCTCAGTAAACCAGGATGTTGGTGTGCCTCGACCCCTCCACAAGGGGGGGTACTGTTACAAGCCAAGGCGGTTCCCCTAGCCGCCACAAGTCAATCCCCTCAGCTGCCTGCATCCTGGCTGTCACCTTGACGACTGGGATGCCACTTCCGGTTTCCGGAAATGACGCAGAGCTGCCAGATCGCCGCAACCCGGCGGTGGAATTAGCTGGGCGTGTGCGTAGTAAGGGTGGAGGTTAATTATCAGACTTGGAGCTAATTATATCATGCTGTGCCTCCTAGCTGGTGATTGGCTGCTCTATTTTTTTAAGGAAGGGGAGATTTATCCTACCTGTCGTTTATAGCGTTCAGTTCCTGGCTGCTGACCTGCTCCTGTACTCTGTACCTGAACTTCTGGATTGATCTTTCTGTGTATGACCTCTGGGTTGATTCTTGGACCGTGATTTATTGCTGGTGACCCTGTCTTCTGCCTGAGACTCGGATATCCTGATTTTCTGCTGGCCCTAAGCCTTTGCCTTAACCACACCTCGTTGTCTGCTTATGCCCTTAGACCTTGGCCTGTTCCTGATTATGCTTATCTCCTGCCATCACACTTGTCTTGTCTGCGCTACGGTATTATCCAAAAGCTTGTACTACGCTGAGTTTATGACCTAGGGGCATCAAAGTACCTCTACGGGAAAGGCAGCTGCTGTAGGTGAAGACCTCTACCACCTGTTCTACAAGCTTATGACAATAGCCATTAGCCATGACAGTTACAAATGACACATTTTTATTGTACCCCATTAAACCTCAACAAAATTAAAAAAGATATCTCACAACGGATACCCTACTTTAAAGACATCTTAATGCATAATACACTTACAACCCAGATTATTTTTTTAAAACATAATAAAAAAATATGTATAAAATGTTTCTTAAATTCTTTCATCTAGCATTCATTTGACCACACAGACAGTCTATTTATCTACCTATCTGTCTGTCTGTCTGTTTATCTATCTACAATTCTGACCTTTAGATATGTCCTAAAAGTCATGCAGGTAAATGTTATCTCTACCACTGTTTATGGAATTGCCCTAGTATTAAATAATACTGGCCACAAATCAAACAATACACAATGGAACACCTACTGATTATATATTATTATTAATTATTATTAATATTTATTTATAAGGCGCTACAA
This sequence comes from Mixophyes fleayi, assembly GCF_038048845.1. Classification (NCBI taxonomy): domain Eukaryota; kingdom Metazoa; phylum Chordata; class Amphibia; order Anura; family Limnodynastidae; genus Mixophyes; species Mixophyes fleayi. Next base: position 75,203,689 of record NC_134406.1, read on the forward strand.
GGCATCCGCAGCGCCGTACAGAGACAAACAAAATCACAATACAATGGGAGACAGCACAGTACAGTAAACACAGCAACTCAGTACGCTCAATGCACAGCTAGAGAGGGCGGAGAAGGGGGAGGGAGGATCCGAAAACGACGGGGCCCAAGAAGGGGGGGCGCGGAAGACAGGGAGACCCCCAGGGGGGAGGAGGGAGCGAGAGTGGACGTGGGGTGGAGGACCTTTGAGGAGGAGGGCTAAGTAGCTGGAGAGCAGAGTTAGAAGTGGTGGAAACAGGAGGAGAGATGGCCCTGCTCAGAGGAGCGTACAATCTAAGGGGAGGGGTGGACAGACAGAGAGACGCAGGGGAGAGAGGGAGAGTAGGGGGACAGAGGCAGAAGATAAGGTAGGAAGTTAAGTGGGAGACAGAAAGGCTTTAAGAAAAAGGTGGGTTTTTAGGGCCCGTTTGAAGCTGGACAGATTAGGGGAAGTTCTGATGGAGGGAGGGAGCTTGTTCCAGTGGAGGGGGGCAGCGCGGGCGAAGTCTTGGATACGCGCGTGGGAGGAGGTTATAAGGGGGGAAGAGAGGCGACGGTCAGAGGCAGAACGGAGAGGGCGGGATGGAGCATGAATAGAGAGGAGGGTGGAGATGTAGGGCGCAGTGGAGTTGGCGAGGGCCTTGTAGGCGAGTGTGAGGAGCTTAAAGAGGATTCTGAAGGGGAATGGGAGCCAGTGAAGGGCTAGGTAGAGGGGGGAGACAAAAGAGGAGCGGCGAGAGAGGAAAATAAGCCTAGCTGCAGCGTTAAGGACGGATCGAAGGGGATCGAGATGAGAGTGGGGGAGGCCAGTGAGGAGGAGGTTGCAGTAGTCCAGGCGGGAGATGATATATATATATCATATATATATATATATATATATATATATGATATATGTATATATATATATATATATATATATATATACACTTATTATATACGTAACACCAGCCAAACGTACCGAATGTAGTAATAAACTGTTACTAATAATATAAGATACGGTAGGGAAAAGTATTCTTCACAGGTGGATACATGACTCACCAACAGCATTAACATTGTTAAAAAGTTTTAACCCCAATTTGCATGTATGTGTTGTATTATTGTGTCCTTAATGACGCCTAACCAGTGATGACCCAAGGTTAACCAGCCGACTGTACATCATTCTCTTCCATCTCAGAATATTGTGTTAAATTGAGCACACAACAGCCCCTGTACATGTGATAAAGGTTAAACTGGTGAAGTGATGCACAAATACAGTAGATGAAAAATAATGGACACCAGCTCATCTTCTGGGACAAATAAATTATCAAGTATTAATTTACAGGATAATTATGTAGTCTCTTGGCACTTGCTCTATCATAACACTTCCCTGTATCCTCTCCCCTATTGGAACTCCCCCTCCACCTTTTTCTCAATATGAATGTTGTCACAATCCTATGTCAAAGGTGGGGCATTACACCTGTTATCCATATGGATTGGGTTAGAGGATTTCTTAAATAAGGAATAATATATGTGATTTTTTTTCTTTTCAATTATGTTTTATAGATACACTGCCAATATCTACTAAACTACAAATACAAAAGCTTTCCATTGCACTTAATGGTGTGAGTATGAAAAACCTAATACTTCTGGGGGGCAAGCCGATACAATTTTAATTTGTTCAAAATGTCCATATATGATTTTTTTTTGTGTATTGTGAGATAAATTCATATATCTTAACACGGATATATACTCAGTTGTGCCAAACAATTATTAAAATGGCAGATAGGAAAAATATTTTATTTATTTTCTTTTGTATTATCAAGTTTATTCTATTATTGCTGGCATTTCTTGGTCATTGTTATGATCATTTTCATTATTTATCTTCCATGTGATAAACAATTTTCATTTTATATTCTGTATTTCTTCTTTAGCCAAATAAAAACAATATTATCAAAAAAATCTGCACATCCAATTTTATGCAGTGCTGTAACTACCATATAGACAAACATCTAGGGCACACAGTTTAGCATAGAAATAATTGTATTTTATTTTCTTATTGCATATATCTGCCCAAAACAAGTCTATCCTGTCCTATTGGGACTGGTGGAAAATCTTGTTGGACAGTGACCACAATCTAACAGCTAGTGGGGTTAACCACACTACTTGAATGTCGTTGTATATTCAATTTTTCAAGTAACAATAAAACTTACAATGTAGTTTTACACCACTTTCACACTGTCGCCCTGGCAATATCCCAGGTTTATGAATCTGTGATATTGCTGGGTGACAGTGCAGGACACCCCAGCAAATTCCCGGGTAGACCCTGTTCACACTGAACACGGGTTTGCCCGGGTCTCCTGGCAACATCACAAGTAAAGCTTTGATTTGCTCCTCTTGTGTCATTATTTTTTAACTTTACAATAGCTTTCTTTGATACCCCGGTTTGAAAAACCCAGGTCTCACTGTTGGAGACTGAAGGCTACCCGGGTTGGACCTGGAAATAACCAGGGCCATCTTTACAACATTATGGGCCCCCGGGCAAAGCAGTGCACCGGGACCCCTAGATATAGATATAGATATATACAGATACAGATATATAGAGATAGATAGATGCACTTGCTCAGTGACCCTTGAAGGGGTTTTTTTTTTGCAGGTTTTTTTCTTTTGCAGGATTATTTATTCTCATTAAGAGCCGTGCCTATGGGGCCCCTTTGCCCGTGGGGCCCCTGGGCAGCTGCCCGTCATGCCCAATGGAAAAGATGGCCCTGGGAATAACCCTCCAAAAGACCCGGAATTAGCAGAGGACCTGTTCACACTCAGCCTTGATCTGGGTCATCTGGGTTTGCCCCAGCAATAACCCAGGTTTTTGAGGCAGTGTGAACGGGGTATTAGTTGCCTGGGACAAAGGAAGCCACAGTGAGAAACTGCTATTTCCAGAATGTCTGTTGATGCCCTTAACAAACAACTAATCCTTCTCTTAATATCAATGGAAACACTGTCACATCTGTGAGTCTGTAATAAGATCAGGTCTCAGCCAGTAAATTGGTCATTTTTATGATTTCCCAGAATCCACACCAGTCAGTGATCACATTGGTCAGTGATCTGTTCAAGGTGATTCATTATTTTGTAACAATAATCCAGCTGAGACCAGATCAGCAAGTGGCATTGCATTAATGTTAGATGGGGAAGTGAGATAACTAATTAAAGCACAGTCCTCATTAGGCTGATTAGCTGAAGATGTCATTCTCTTGATAAGCACCAGAAAAGCCTCCTGCTAACATCTTCAGCAGCAGGAAGGAGACAAATGGCAAAGAGCTGGGATTCCAGTACATGCGATGAGTCACCATGAGTCACTGAGACCATGAGCATGTGAATCAGACCTGAAGAAAGACTATCAGCCTGCTACCTGGAAATTTCAACAATCACATTGTAAATCTAGACGCTGCTTTTATTGTGTGTCACTTTGTGACTTCCATCTGCTTTGTGTTCAATTTGCTTCTGGTTACATATTGCAAACTGAGGCATCAAATTGATTGATAGGCATATGACAAGCCTTTGAGAAATGCCATAAATCTGTACGGGAAGAGCTTTTGTGTTTTACTGTAAGTGTTTTAAACCTGCGTAATTAAAACCAGCAATTCAGCAGTCTTGACTATCCCCTTTAATGTGCAGGCTGGGGATTTAAACTGATACAGGTTTATGAAAGAATGCATGTCACTAAATTGCTGTTTGCTCATAATAACCTGTAAAGGCATTGGAATAAACTTTCTATACAATCTGGATTTACACGTGCTGCTGGACTGTTCTCATTTTTTATTTCTATACACTGTATTGTAGTGATCAGATCTAATATAGTTTAATCCAATTGCAAATAAATGTTATTATTAATAATAATAATAATAATAATCACAAGTATGAAAATAATAGAGGGAAACTGGAATAGTAAAAATATAAATAAAACATGTATTTATGTAATATTATTTATTATTTTATTTAATATGGTTTTTATGTAATATTATATAATATTGATTGCTAAAGCTACAAGAAACACCTAAAAGCATACCCCAATGTCTAAAATAGACAGCACTATGATAGATAACATCTTTCCTCTTTGCAAAATGCATCCTCACTATGATTGTAAACCATTCTGTATTTAAATATATTATATGCCAAGGATCAAATGAATACAAGCTTGTTTCTATCCACAATTCCTGTATCCAGTGTTGTGGAAATCTTGTTGTTATCACTCGGCTCAGAGCAAGTACATACATGTTTTATAGAAGTGGAAAATATACGTTCTCAGAAAAGACTTGCAGACCCTATGGGAGCTTATTATGTATATCACACAGTATGAGATGTTGAGGATTAGACATTTGCATCCACAAAATAGAAAGGGCGGGGGGCATCATGTGTCTATTAAATATCAAGTCCACATTCAGCAAGTTCATATTTTTCCAATGTTATGTTTACAACCATTTTATGCATAATACATTGTAAGATGAATCTTGTGTATCTTGGGTTGTGGAACAATTCAGAAAACAGGTCACTAGTTATATTTTCACTGAATCAATTAAATATTGTATTACTGGTTTAAACAAAACAAAAAAGTAGTTGTAAAAGAAGTTTTAAGTTATAACAACTAATTAACAATGAAAATTGTACAAATTGATTGTTCAGTTTCAAAGCATTTGTGAAAAAATAACATTTTAAAAGACAATTTTGTTAAAAAATTGCATTATGAATGTTTGTTCTGAAATCCAGATTGATAGAAATTTAAAATTTGAGAAACGTTTTTTTTCTCCTCTCTCCTGCTCATGTCTTGTGCTTTGTATAGATTTATGTAAATTATTGTTCTAGGACAAGTTATGAATATGGATTTTGTTGTCGTAAATTGATTAACATCAATGTTAGGTCATTCTGTTTGGCTAATATTAGCGATTATACAGTTGTTTGATATTTAAAGGTACATTATCTGCTGTGAGTACAAGTGATGGGTTGGAGTTCTGGATAGACAGACGTTTATTAAATCCTGTGTTATTCTTGGGCTCTATAAAGCTTTCTCCCCACAATGTCCACAGACCCAACCCTAGCACTCATTCATCCCTTAATTTAAGGGTGAATACCTTCCAACAAACAGCTATTATAATACTAAGCAGAGAAAACAGATTATTTTCAGCATTACCTAAGACTGCAGTAATGGATAATGTTGACAACAGCCAGACTGTTCATATTATACCTGGTGCTTACATCTATAAATATTTTTTTTAATGTCTAACAATTCCAAATTGAATTGGTTCAATCTTGTGGAAAAATAACCACTATATAAAGCTTTTATTTGGTTATTTGTGAGCTGCTAACAAATAGTAAATTGCATCCATGGACTGTCTGCCTACAGACACGGAAGAGGAGACTGTAGTACAGTGTGGAGCTCTGGAGCAGTGCATATTGCATGCTATACAGTCATTATACAAAAGAGACCCACGTCATCTGTTACAGTCTGACTGATTAAATTACTGCATTAAAACTCTGACATCAGATGAAGCTCAGGCTTCTTAATAAACTGACCGACTACATTTATTTTACGGGATATCTGACATCATTTAAATCCGTTATTTATTGATTTTATTTTAAACATACAACAATCCATTTTATTTACATTTGCTTTTCATCCTAGTTAATAGTTATATTGTGATTGTGTAAAATGGATTACTCTCCTCTCTGATACTATCATTTTCAATCAATACAGCATTTTACTACGCAAAATTGTTTTCTCATTTGTTTATAAATATTTAATATTACTAATAGTGTAGCCCTTATAATTAGTGTTCTTTTGTGTAGTATATTTTATGACAACCACATAAATGATCGTACAGAATATGTAAGTATGTTACAGTTAAATTCCTAACTATTGATACTGTTTCAATTAGTTGATTCGTTTTGAAATTATCCATCTGTCTTGGATAATGTCTCTAAAAATAAATTGTGGACGTTGAATTACTAATTATAATAAGTAGTTGGATTTTTTCTTAACCCTTGCTTTTGTGAATAAAATATGAAAATATATTTGGTTTGTTTTTCTTCCCACCAATAGCCTTTTGCAGTTGGATTATAAATTATATTAACTTATTAGTTGCCCAACTAATTATATTAATAGTTGTTTGAAGGGAGTTAGAAGCCATAAAAACAAATGTGACACTGGGGACTGACATCACAGCTCAAATCCCAAATTAAACTCGTAACCATGATGCTTAAATCAAACTTATATTTGCTATAGCATTCAGGGAGACATATGGAACAATTATTGCTGCATACTGCATAACTTTCCCAAATTATTGAACATTCTACAAATTTAGGAATTTTAATCCTATCCATAATTACTTACAAAATACCAGCAATGTAAGCTCCAAGGCTAAACTAAAACTCCAAAAAGTTATACAAATCTCACTCCAAATTAATTAAGTTTAAGAGAACGTTTCCTGTGATCTAAGTAATAGAGAATTTGTTATATATATATATATATATATATATATATATATATATATATATATATATATATATATATATATATATATATCTTTCAAGGTGTACAGATTGACTTTACCAATATGGAGAGCATACATTATATTATTAATATTACTCTTAATATATAACTACACTCCTATTTAAGTATATATTTGACAGGATATTTGACATGTACGCACATCCCTTATTTGTCAATTCTGGTTTCATGTGACTTCAACTGAGCCTAGATGTCACAAACTTAAGATGCTTCACTTACATTGTCCTAATTGGCGTGTCCTGACATTTAATTATTTTCTGTATTTATTTATTATCCTTTATATTTATAGCACCTTCAAATTATGCAGTGCTTTACAGTGATTGTTTAGTCAGTCACATCAAATATGTCCTGTTAGCTTGCAATCTAGATTCTCTCCGGACTCTAAATGAGACCTATAGAAATCATCATCATCATCATTTATTTATATAGCGCCACTAATTCCGCAGCGCTGTACAGAGAACTCATTCACATCAGTCCCTGCCCCATTGGAGCTTACAGTCTAAATTCCCTAATATAGACACACACTCACACACATAGACATATACATACAGACAGACAGGTAGAGACTAGGGTCAATTTTTATAGCAGCCAATTAACCTACCAGTATGTTTTTGGAGCGTGGAAGGAAACCAGAGCACCCAGAGGAAACCCATGCAAACACAGGGAGAACATACAAACTCCACACAGATAAGACCATGGTCGGGAATCGAACTCATGACCCCAGTGCTGCGTAGCACAAGTGCTAACCACTAGGCCACTCTGCTGCCCAAATGTAAGTAGATGCTAAAACTTGGGAGCACTGGGCTGATCACAATAAAATACACCTATTCTCAGCCCCTTAATAAGCCTTTTTCATTGCCGATAAGAATTTGTTTTATAACCTCCCACCCTGGGCATGCCCTTCCCCACTTCTCCTAATTTCCAATCGCCCCCTTTCTCTTGTAATTCCCCTCCAGTTAACAATCATGGCTGAAAGCCCCTTCAAAACCTGTTTATTTTGGAAATCTTGAGGTTTGTCAACCTATCCCTGTCTTCTTTGCGTCATGGTCAGTGTCCACTGTATTTGCTGGATTTGTCAATCTTGAAATAAATACAATATTAAAAAAGAAAATAAATGTCAATAAACTAGATTAATTGACATATATAACAATGTACTCACAAATGTTTGGTAATTTCATAAACATTTTATGTATATTTTAACATTGTACATATTTGTTCATGTTTAGGGTAAAACATCCTTATATCGTGCAATGCCCTATTGAGTTTGGCGTTAAATGACCTTACCTCATGCATTAGGCCATGCATTAAGAAATATTATGGCTCAGCAGTGCCATCATCTGGTTATCTGAGGTATGCCTAGGCATATGCTACACAGGACTACGCTTGCAAAGCAATTTTACAAGTCAAAAATGAATAAGAAACATAAAACAACAAGTGTACTGGGCTCTGTTGTGTTTATGATAAAACATCCTGATTGTATCTGTGCCTCTTTTAGTGACTATTGCTAGTTAGCTTGAATTATACAGATTGTACTGTTTGGCCCATTACAAAAACATGCAGTAATTTAACACTGTTCTAAATATCCCATCATTTCCATCCTTCATTGATATCCAGGGACAGATCAAAGTTTGAAGTTTAACGTTAACTAGGAGACTAGCACCAATATAAGTCTTGGGAGCACAGGAGGACATACATCTATAGTGGAATGAGAATTCAGACTTGTTAAAAAATGGTCAAAGGATTTCATGTGCACCAGCTAAGTTTCATTGCTCCAAGACGTTTCTTCATACAACCTACTCATACAAAACCCTAAGGCCGCATAGAGCATCGATTATTTGTAGAATCTTCCTGCACTATTACTGCATTGTTTATTAGCCATCTTTCTTACACCTCCGTGACAGCACGTCCAAGAGAGACAAGCCTAGTCACCCACCTGAAGGTATAGTAAGTGGATAGGTTAAAAGCCACCTGACTCCTCCACACTTTCCCAGTGTATTCCTCTCCCCTCAGGTAGAGGTAGAAAGGTAAAAGAAGATGTATTTTAAATTCTTATTTTTGAGGAGTGACAGAATGGCTGTAGGAGAGTATCTGGTGTCCCCTTCTCAATTATTCTCCCATGATGTGGAGGATGACATTGGACATCTGGGGAAAGAGTGTATGCTGCAGGCAGTGCATTCTCTGGCTCACTGTGGTAGTAGCTTCTGTCATTTGGACCAACAGCTCAGTTGATTAAAAGATTTTGCTGGCTGATGTACACACTAGGACTTTGTGTGAGAATGAGAGTCCCAACTTATTGGCTGAGGGGATTGACATTAGCAAGTAGGGCCAAACTCCATTGTCTGCATCTGAGGATTGATTGCGACCAGGTAAGAAGAATATCTATAAATATACAGACATTAATACAAAAGATTATCCTCTTGTCTTTTTTGAGGCAGATAATCTAATAGGCCAATGTTACAGACATTGCCTTGATAAAGTGCCCTGCATTTGTCCCTAAACATTGATCTATGCACTAAATAAAGGCAAGAAAATAATCTTTTGCATTATTATTGTCTATTGTTTTCCCAAAAATATATTTATTGATTCGGCTTTGTACAATAAAAGATATTAACATACTGATAATTTTGTTTCTTTTGTGTCATTACATTGACAATAATATATTTTTAATGTATCAAAATGTATTTATAAACCAAACCAAAAATCTATATCTGTATAACTATCTACTGAATTCTAACATGAGTCATATATTATACAACCATGTGGTATAGAATTTCTAGGTAAAGATAAATAATGAATGTAACCACATTTTTATAGTAACATTCTATAATTAAAGAAAATAGTAAATTTGTTCAGTGGGACACCAAACCTATAAACATATCGTGTGAAATATCTCTATGCTTGCTCAGAAACACCTTACACCAGTGAACGCAATTACAGTTCATGTCCTAACGCAAATGACACTTATGACAGCTTACGACTTAAAGGGCATAACAGGGGAGGGTAGGGGTGAATTAACATAGGCAACGCACAGTAAGGGTGTGCCGAGGATGCAGCTGATCCAAGTCCTAGGTTTCTCTTTAGTACGCTTGGTTTCATACATATGATTTGCACCAGCTACAGGGCAGGTATTAGTGCCGACTGATAGTAATGACTGACATGCCATAGTCTGTGTTTTAATAACTACATGTATGTGTGCTAGCAGCTAGCGTAGAACATGTGTATGCAAGTAAGATAGACTATAAAAACACATTGTATGTTGAGTATGCATTGAAAGCATCTTAATTTATGTATTAAATGTAAATAAACATAAAATAAAAAAAATAGTTGTTCTTTTATTTTATAATAGAATATTTTTGTATGTGTTCTGATGTGACCTTATTTTGTACATACGCTTTTGCATATATTGCAGTCTGTTCTGTCTGTCTACATAAGGTAAGTACCGTTTAGGCAGAGCGTACTTACACCAAGATTCAAATCGAAACATATCTTGAGATCCGCTTCAATTTGAAAATGGTCGGAACTACGCTCAAGTTCTGTGGTCTCTTTTTAAAACGCAACTTGCGTGGAAGTTGAGTTTCAACATGAATCAGGCCAATAGTGTCTTGATTATCTAGTAAATATAAGTGAAGCAATTAAACAGACAAACAATGAAACAGTTGTGCCTGCTCACCTGATTCCAAAAGTCAGAGGTCCATCCATGGAGTCAATTTAGTTATGTCTGTTGAATGTCTATGTTGACTGGAGATTGGTCTGCCAGAAGCTAGAAAGAGTACTATGAAGTGTGTTATACAGTGTGAAACACTGTATAATTGCTTGTTTAGTCGTCATGGGAAGTGTCTGAATAAATTTCCCCCAGCACTGGAAAAGACTAGTGGGATATATTTACTAAACAGCAGGTTTGAAAAAGTGGAGATGTTGCCTATAGCAGCCAATCAGATTCTAGCTGTCATTTTGTAAAATTTACTAAATAAATGATATAGATGCTGATTGGTTGCTATAGGCAACATCTACACTTTTTCAAACCCGCAGTTTAGTAAATATATCCCTAGAAGTCCTTTATTAAATGTGGTCTCTATCCAGTCCTTTCTAAGTAGTAAGCGAAGTCTAGATAATTAGTCATTTCCATTGAGTGAAATGCCCTTAATCCACTGTTGAAGAATTACCTTATTATCTACTTCTGCCAGAATAGACAATAGTTTTTTTTATCTTTAATTGGGATTCTTGATTGATCCATAAAATATCCTAGAATAGTCCATTGTGGGGTTCCCTTGAGGAACAAACTTGCCACAAGCAATGGTATAGGTCAGCTCCATTGGAATCACATTTAGGACAGGTGCTGTATGAGGAGATGCCAATCAAAAATCTTTTTAAGGGATAAGTATGCCTGATGTAACATTTGATAGGTCATGTCTTGGTAGCTACTGGCTTGTACATCTTTTAGGGACTGTTGGACAGTATTTAAAATATTTGTTGCTGTTAGATCTGGAAAATGTGTTTACCATTTCTTCATACATGTCAGTTCTTCTTCAGGGTCAATTTCAGAATTGATTCTTGAGTATATGTTTGAGGTGGAGTACGGGACACTGTTTATAAAAGAATTCAAGGGTTTATGAAGTCTTATTGCTTAAGAGTGAAAAGTAAAGTAAATAGTCTGTGACTTCAGTATAAGCAAAGCTGTGTCTAGTTGGTAAGATGTGTTTCTCCACTGCTTCTATGAATGTAAAAGTTTTATAGAAGGAATTCAATAGGTTTTTCAATTCCCAGCTGTGCCCATCTATTGAAGGGATAATATGCTTCATCCATTTAAAAATCTAAATTTTCCAGCAGTGGTAGGAATAATGACTGCATATGATGTAGGTTGTTTGATTTCCTAGCTATTTTCCAGACTCAACAATGCTGCAGTTTATCAGTATTTTATCAATAGTATCATCATCATCATCACTTATTTATATAGCGCCACTAATTCCACAGCGCTGTACAGAGAACTCATTCACATCAGTCCCTGCCCCATTGGAGCTTACAGTCTAAATTCCCTAATATAGACACACACTCACACACAGACACAGACAGACAGGCAGGGCTAGGCTAGGGTCATTTTTGATAGCAGCCAATTAACCTACCAGTAAGTTTTTGGAGTGTGGGAGGAAACAGGAACACCTGGAGGAAACCCACGCAAACACAGGGAGAACATACAAACTCCACACAGGTAAGGCCATGTCGGGAATCGAGCTCATGACCCCAGTGTTGGGAGGCAGAAGTGCTAACCACTACGCCACTGTGCTGCCCAGTACAATCATATTAGACTACAGTGTGTTCTTTTAGCAAAATGAGTTAAGATATTCTTCGGCTGATTAAGTGTTTGGCTTGTTGATGTGCTTGATAGCATCTTCTGGATTATCAAAAACAAGTACGTATCCTTTCTCTGAAACTCACAATTTTGCAGGGTAGAGGAGAGAGAACCTTATCTAGTTTTCGATTAAGAAATGGCAGATCGAGCTAAATTCTTTCAGCTTACTAGCAACTTGGTTTGAGAAATCTTGAACATTTTTTAATATTTCTCCTTTGTAATCGAGATTGGCAGCTTTTCTGTTGCGATCTAGAACTTTTACTTTGTTTCATAATTTCAAGATTACGAAATTGAAGTCACTTTGCCGCTTTGGGCCAAGCCAATGTGCCTTTTCAATGGTTGGAGGTTTATATTTCATATCTATGGATAGCTGCTGTGAAAATGAAGTAGAAATCAGAGATAGTAGTTCGGGACCTTTAACTGTTCCGGTATTCATACTATTCTTAAATTGTTCCTCCTGCTATGATTTTTGAAAAAGTCATTCTTTTTCTGCTAATGAGTTGATAATATTGTATTGTTCCTCTAATGTGTGTTTGGCAGACAGAAGGTTATATTCCGCATATGAGTGTCAGGCATCATCTGTGCTCTTCCCGGCAATCTTTGAGACCGACGCCTTCCTATTCTGTCCGCTGTGTCTATTGCCTAGCAATGGAATGAACCTTCCAGTCCCGAGATCAGTGTGTCCTGGGCAAAAGAACACATCTTCCCCGGCAAAGGGACTCAACCAGGCTGACGGAAGCAGGCCGCTCAGCTGACACTATTGACTGCACCTTCTCATTAGAAGCATTATTTAAACCTTACTCTGGCACATCTCAGGTGACAGAGTATCACTTGTCCTGAGCTCCAGTCTCTGTTAGTTATCCTTTCTTCTATTACTTTTGGAGTGACTTTTGGTCTTGTCTCCTGCTTCTGCTCTGACTACATTTACTCTTTAAGATTTTTGGATATCCTCATCATCTAGTTTGACCTTGGCTATTCCTGACTACTCCTTGCTTACTCCTTCAGTACCTGCTCTGCCCCCTCTGGTGTGGAGGTGTGCCCTGCTGCTGTGCCCTGGAAAAGGGTGAAGCTGGAATGTCAGAAGAAAGAAGACAACTCACTGTCCCTGCGCTCCAGCGCCGGTAAGTCTTCCTCTTTTTCTGCAGGTCCCGGCAGCAGAGGGCAAGAGAGCTAATCAGGGCTCACCTTCCCCTGCTGGCCAATCGTCGGCCGGATAGGCGAGCCAATCCTGGCTCACCTCCGATCGTTTGAATTATTGGCACCGCGGCGAGCCAATAAGCTCTCGCGGCGGCGCAGAGTGGTGTCAGCACGCCGGTGGCTATTTAAGCCGCCGGACGCTGCCATTTTGGAGCAGAAGGAAGAGGACGTCGTGGGACGTCCTGCACGATCAAGTAAGAAGACGCCAGCGGAAGTGGTAGGATGCCCTTGTAAGGGCAAGGAGCTACCCTGCCACACGAAGACGGCGCCGAAGTAGTTGGCGGGGAGCCCTTGTAGGGGCTAGGAGCGCCCCCACTCAGAAGACAGCAGGGAGCTGCACGCCGAAGAGGCGCTGCCGGCTGGAGGGTCTGGAAGACCAGGAGGCGAAGAAGACGGGGCAAGTTGAGAATCCTGCGCAGTGCAGGTAAGTATATTCCCTGCAGTTAGGTGGGGCACAAGGCCCTGGGCACTTTGGGCACTAGGCCAGCTGGCACAGTTAGTGGGTACAAGGCACTGGCGCAGTTAGGGCATAGGTAGGGTTTCTTTGGGCAGTAGGCCCATTAGTTAGAGAGGGGGGTATAAGACCACAGCATTAGATTATTTGGGCACAAGGCCCAATAGGAGTGACAGGGCACAAGGCCCTTAGAGTTAGAGTGGGTGTAAGAGCCCTGAGTTAGAATAGGGCGCATGACCCCGAGGTGTAGTGTGGTACGAGAGAGTGAATCTCAGGCAATAAGCCTGAGGGAACAGTTGAGCAGAAGACTCCCGATACCGTTCTGCATATCCTGTTGTTAGCTAGTGCCAGTTGTGTGTGTGGTACATTCTAGCCTCACCTGTAGAGTAGAGGGAGGCCATATAGTGTGCTGTCTTCCACAGGTGACGGACAGGAGCAGGAGAGCAGGGACCGGAAGTTGGAGGGCCCGAGTGAGTATAGCTCTCTCGATTCCTACTTCTGGTTAGGCCCTCACCAAGGGGTGAGTATAGTATTTGGGGCGGACTGTTCCTGGTCACAAATACTCATAGTCCCGTGCCCTTGGCAAGAACAAAATGAGGTTGCGGAAGGCGGGGTTGAGTGAGTGTCTTTGCTCCTTGCCGTAGCCTCAGACAGTCCTTTCTAGTAGGCACGGGTCTCAACTTATGTTTCTTCCTTAGGGGGAAGTGGAGTGATCTGACCGAGGTTCAGTTGCTGGTCTGCTGGAAAAGGAAAGAGCGGCGTATTCCTCTGCATGGTCCAGGAGACAGACCTTCACTAAAGTACGGTGCTGAGATGGAGAGCGGCTGGGGTGAAACCAAAGTGGACGGTAGGCGGTTATCGTTTGAAAGGTAAGAAATCTGTGTGCGTCCGCAGGTGGTACACTGGTTTTGATCCAGCTTGTCCATTCTCTTCAATGGTTTCTCACAAGCTACCTTGCTAGAACTGAGGTCCTCAACCTGCACTTTCCAAGCAGTCAAGCCCATACCTTCTTGCGTTGGTCCCTGGTGAACACCAGGGGGTGTGTTAGAATCCACACCTCGTGGTTCAGTTGTATCAATCTAGCAGGTACATCCAATCCGGTGACTAATGTGACAATGAAATTCTTTTCAACCTCCATTAAATGCTGTAAATTTTGATTTTATTGGGCCAGTGTTGTGTCAATGGATTTTTTGAGACTGGCAAGTTTTTCCATCAAGAAGTTGTCCTAGAACCGCAGTAACTTCTGTTAGTTTCATTTTTGCAGTTTAGACATCTTTGTAGATTTCCTTATTTTGTGTTAATGACAGAGTTAAAGTGATATATTTCACTGGATTGGTGACTAGGGTTGACCTCAAAAAGGTGGTATAGATTTCAGCTTTCCTAGGATGTTGGGTATCAAGAAACTTTTTCATTTAGTGCAGATAGTAAAGGTAAGGGTTGAACTGTATCCTCCTGATGCTCATTTGTCAAAGTCAAGGAGAGTGCCGCCATGGTGAAAAATAAGATAATGCACAAGTTTTCGTAGAGTAGTTGTTTGGACTGGATTAATCCAGTGGCGCACGCAGGGGGGGTTTCTGAGTTTCCAGAAACCCCCCCCCCCAGCGCTAACTCAGTGCCCACCATATCGGCACTGTCCTATACAGCAGCCGCGGCGCTGTCAAAGAAGCGTCCGCGGCGGTGCTGTATTGGCTGCTGTATAGGACAGCGTTGCCGAAACTGAGATGCTACGCATGCGCAGCAGCCCTCTCTCGTGTTTTTTTTTTTTTTTTGGGTCGGGGGGGCAAAAACCCCCCCTGACAATCCTGCGTGCGCCCCTGTAATCCATTGTTATTAGTTGTTTCTGGTACTTGTGACCAGGTTTGTTTTCCCTTTAAAAGTGGAATTCCAAAGACAGTGTTCATTTTGTTTTAAATTATTTTTTATATTTAAATTTTATTCTGCAATAGATACATGAATAACAACACAGCACATGCAAACACTGTAAATTTAAGGTACCTAAAAATAGATAATAGTAACCAGAATCTCAGATGATCTGTATAAGAAGGACTGGCTATTAGGCCCATTAAACAAAGGAATAGGAACTCAAGCATGAGTTACTTATAGATGGATTATAGATATTGAATGTTTTTTTTATCTATGTGGTATTGTGTTTTATTCTTTTTTCCCTTTACTTTTTCCTAGGGAAGGAAGAATTCATCATAGAGAGGAAAATATCAGCGTAATTTCCATTGTCAGAATTGCAGTATATGAGAAATGAAAATGTTACTGTGATATAAGTGTGCTATCACTGTACTGTGCAAGTGGTTGATGACATTATGGAACCTGTTAGGTCAAAGTTTATTATCAAAACTATGTTAAGTTCTATGGCTGAAGACCCAGGGCCATCCAGATTGGGGGTCCTATCCCGAAGCAGTAAAGGCATCTCAGAATCAGAGGAAGGAGGCTAGGAGAGGGACTTAGAGGAAAGAAAGAGGAACTCACTGGCTGATGAATAAGGGAGCATATTTTTGTTTCCTGCTGAGGAGACAGATAACTGCATAAAGCCATCAAGGCTGTCATGAATATTAAATAAGTGAATGAGGCCCTGTCCATCCAGGACAGTGGCGGATCCAGGGGGCTTGCTGCCGGCTGCAGCCTTAGGTGTCAAAAAAAGGGGGGGGGCATAATTCCCCCCTCCCTCCTTTAAATCACCCTGGGTAAAACTATTTTCTGGATCTGCCCCTGATCCAGGATCAGATGTTTGAAGACCTGGAGGTCAGGTAGAAGTATTTTTGGCATTCAAAACTATTTAGTATTTAATTTAAAGAGTACAAAAATCCAAGAGGAAATATCAACTCCTTAAGAGGATAGTAAAAATGTAGATCATTGTCCAAGGATAGATGTCCCAGTGGTAAAGACTTTAAAGAAAACCTTGCTTCCTTTTGATGATATGGGGACCCTGAAGGATCCAACAGATAATAAGATAAGAAGGGTGCTTAAAAGAAATTGGTAAGCAACCACAATTTTTTTAAATCCAAAAATTACATGTACATGTGTGGCCAGATTCTTAAAAATATTGCTAAACATTTAGAAAGTCATTTAAAAAAACAAGACTTCTCAAACACAAATGATCTCTTCTTTATTTATCTTCACAAGGCTGTCAATTATATTTCAGATGCTTCAATAGAATCAGTAAGGATAACTGTGCAGGCTGCAGAAGCCGCTTTGTCTTAAATCCTGGACAGTGGACGCAGGATCCAAATCCAGGGGTTGTGCACTGCTTTTTTGTTCAGAACTAGAAGACATCCCAAATAAGGCAGCAGATGAGAAAAATGTATTTCCCTTTGAGAGGAAGCATTTCAAACTAAAAAATGAAATTCAACAGAAGTTAAAGAAGAAAGACAAATATATCTGGGGAAAAACAAATGGGTTCTATTCAATCTTAACAACACTGAAGTTAAATAAAAATTGAGTCAGCGATGATGCCAAAAGTCTTGTGGGAGTAAGTTTCCGTCAAACTGTGAGACAATATTCTCAAACTTGTGGGTACTGCAGATAGTTGGAAGGTTGCAGGTTGGAGATAGAGAAGCATCCAGTGAAAAAAGTTCTACAGAAACCAATACAGCACACTTCAATGCTCCAGACAGCAACGGAAAACACAATTAGAGAATTAATAGCACAGAAGGTATTTATTCAAGTCCCTTCCTCAGATGAAGGCCAGGGTCTCTGTTAGGGTTCCCAGTATGTAAACCACGGATAGATGTGGATGAAAGCAGAGTGTCTTTATTTTAAACACAGCTCACACAGGTATAAACTAGATGCGGTCAATGGTAAAACAGCTATCACAAGTCCATTGAAACAAAAAGAACAAATATAGAGTTCAATGGAATAGATAAGACACTGTCAGTGTATACTGAGAGCAGCAGTAGCAGGATTAATGCACGTAACAGGTGAATGCAATAGGTAGTCTCTAGTAGAGCTGCACAATCCCAGCTGACGGTTGAAATGCTGGAGAAACGATACCTCAGGATGCAGAATACCGTGAAGTAGATAATACCTCGGCAGCAGGCTGACTTGAAGCAGAGACTGGAGGATCCACAGAAGGAGCAGACAGGAGGATGGTCAGCGAGCCAGGGTCATATGCCAGAAGATCCACAACAGTACCAGGGATTAAACAGGAGCAAGGTCAAATGATGCCGAATTCAGGGCCACAGAAAAAGGTGCAATATAATGAGACAAACAGGAGTCAGATACCAGGAGACAAATCAGGACCAGATTACAAGAGTTTCTAAGAGAGACCAGCAGCAGTGACAATAGATGAACTGGCACCAGTTTGTTGGAAAAGGCAATCTTTAAAAGGCCAGATACAGGTGATCAAGATCCAGATCAAATAATGAGGGCTTAACCCCTAGCAGCCAAGGTCTGGTATGAAAAAAATCAGCATCCATAGGGGAGATGATGTACTGCAGGCAGAGGTAGTGGTTTTCCACTACGATAACTCTACAATAACATTTTTATTTTAAGGGAATTTTTTTCAGGCTGCTCTGTCTCATGTTTGCAATTGATCAACATTGTATGTACGTGTTCTGTTTTTATGTGTGATGTATATTTTGTTTGATTTGTCATTCTGACTTTTCAGCTCTGTGGAGTTTTATAGTGCATTACAAATAAACTATGATGACAGCGCTCTGTTTCTGTACCAGTAAATATATATCTTTAATTAATGTGCATTTTATAGGGAAAAATGGGGGGAAAATAAAAAATATATCACATTGTGATAATCTTTTAGTTTACAGAGATATCAAATAAATGTACTTTATTGGAGGTCAAGTCTAATTTTTCTTGACTGCTATCTAGTCAACAGCAAGGAATAGACTGGGACTTGTATTTATAAAATAACCTCTTTGGGTCAATTCACTCTACTGATATTGTAGTAGGAAGATGTATGGGTTTAATTAATTCTTATAGTGATAATAATAATATGAATACCATATTTCTTATGAATAACTTATGTCCTTAATTAGTTACTGCTATATTCATCACATCAAAACACCTAAGAAACCCCTAATATCAGATGTTCTTAATTGACATCTTTATACTTAACCTTTTTAAACATTCCCCTTGTACCACTACAACCATAGACAGGGAATCCCAGTTGTTATGCAAATGCATCCCAGTTCGGAGTCTGTGGCAGCTATCCACGTGACTCCTTTGTTTCACTTGGTTCTATACCGCTCAAGTATCACACATCTATTGACCACTGCGCTATAAAGCCCACCATTATGTGTTATTCGCTAAATAAACAGTCTATAACCTAGTCACTTCACCATAATTTACTATGAATATCAAGAAACCATTAATTCATACTTTCAGTTATCATGAACACATTGTACAACATGTTTTACTACACAAAGACGTGACACTCCTAGTGGTAGGTGATCGAGTGTCGTGCGGATTGTACCTCATCTCTGGATGCTCTTCTTTAAATCACGACACGACAATGGGACAGAGATCCCCTAGATCCCCAATAAAAGTAGGACACTTAAAAGTTAAGTGACGTCAGATTTATTATGCGGGAAAAATACGTCACTAAATATCTGTCCGGACAAGGAATGATTAGCAACAAATACAATATGAATACAGTTTTCTAATTATAAAGCAATGCTATTCACATACATTTTACTCTTACTATAATAACTTTTTGCAAGCTGGATAGATGATGTATTCTTCTTAAACAGAAAATATATTCTTACATAAAAAATGGAGCAGACCCTTTATAGCTGCAGAAGTTGCAATATACTATTAGCTGTATCTATCACATCCAGTGTAGTACTAAAGTGACTTGTGTTGTAATGTCTCTTTAATAACTCTGTAGTAGTAGTTTTACAGGTGTTTCCTAGATGTACGTTTAGTCATTTCATCCGCTCATGCAATAAATGAAATATATTTAATAACGTTTGAACTCCATATTCACCGACTTTCAGTGCTTTGCTGACAGTTTATGGAAATCGCACAGCAAATTTAAACATGGTTTTACAGTTCTGCGCAACAGATCAGTTGTGCTTATGAAAATGAATGTTGCTAGGCAATATGGAGGCCAACCACAAGATGGAGAATGTTTCTCAGGTGACACCCACAAAATGGAGAATGTTTCTGAGGTGAAATTTGGTTACAGTTTAAAATGGAGGTTTTGTGTGATGTGACCATTAGATAACTGGACACACATCACACTTCTCTAGTGATTAAACATAACTTTCAGCAAAATGTTCAGCATATTTCCTCATATAAACTGTGAGGAATAAATAATAAAACTGAGATGGTTTTTTCCTACAACTGTTGTTAGGCAATTGACTCTAATGACACTGTATATAATTCATATGCAGCTTCTTGCACAATTTCTGCTGTATATAAATATTGAATCATATCTTGGGTGATAGTTTACTGATAATAAAAGTGATTTTCAGATATCCTGGTAACTGTAACCCATACCTGCCAACTCTCCCGGAATTCGGGTCGGTCTCACGGACTCCTGGGAGAGCTGTCGATTCTCCCGTATCTGGCCCATCTGCCCACTTCAATAAAATTAGAGCCGGAATGTATGGGTGGAGGGGGCGGGGCTTCGTTATTCCCATCATTTTGACCCCGCCCCCAGTGGTGTAATGCTTGTTTGGGTTCTTTTTACACCAAAATGACGCAAATCGTGAAGCCCCGCCCCCTCCACCCATACACCCCTCCTGCCCTTCAGGATCTCCCGGACCTGGCCAACATAAGGTTGGCAAGTATGCTGTAACCATGAATCTATTTGCTGTATTTTCCTGTCTGAATAACTGTCACTACTTGCAATCAGGTAAATATATCTCACTGTCAATTCATTCACTGTCTCATCCTCTTCTGTTTTCTGTTTCTATCATCTTTCAATTTCTTTTTATAATGCCATCTCTCTCACACTTTTTTTTATTTTCAATAATGGTTTTTATTAAAGCTTTTAATTACAGGGTACACACAAAAAAAGAAAAAGTACACATTTTAAAGAACAAAGGGGATGAGGGGGAAGGTAGGGGGAGAGCGGGAGAAGAAAGGGAGGCAGTACAATCAATACATATCAATAGCATCAAAAAAGTACAAATCCCAACATCTTAACAAATTGCAGATTATTCAATATGTAACTTGGGGAGCCACTTCCAGCAGTGTCGGACTGGGGCATGAAGGGCCCACCGGGGGAATTCAGTGATAGGGGCCCACTATATTGGAGTGTGTCTAACTTTAAGAGTGGGTGTGGCCAGTAAAGGGGGTGTGGTCAGGCCATGGAGGACAACTTATAGCACTATTTTAAATGTGCACCTTTTTGGATGCAATGCATTAGACCCTGCCCATTCTACTGGTAGGGAACTACATGGGACCCATTAATAAAACACTTGTGGTTTGGAAGAAACTCCAGTACCAGCTCCTGTCGTCTCCTAATGCACCAAGACAGTTACTTATGATAAGTGCATAATTTTGTTACCTCCAACCCTCGCCTCATATGTTGTTATTGCCCATCATGTATTGAGCTTATTAAAAGCCATTACAAGGGCTACACAAACCAAATAATAACATCATCAATTAGAAGACATAAACTGCACAATTAATTTTTTAGTACAATGGTTACCAACCTGTTGTTGCTGTGACATGTCCTGGAATGAAAGTCAATTCATAAAAAACAAGTGATTGTAATTCTCAACAAATCTCAGTGAAATCCATCTCATTTCATTTTAAATACGGTTGATATATGCCTATAATACTTTCACTATATCACCCCTAAATTCTAAACAGGACAACCATCAAAAAGAATGCACAATAGGCAAAAGAAAAAATATATAAATATAATTATGTTCTCCTATGCATGTGCCTTTCTACACTAACATACAATATAGACCAACATATTATACAACACTGAATGATTATATTTTCAACTGGATGCAATTGGAATACTAGACTACACGAAAAGCTCCCTTCATTTGCCAGATCTTGTATACACAGTCTGATTATTAAAATGACTATTTGTTATAATTATTTTTCAAGGACTCTTACAGAATATGCCACTTGTCAAAGACCATACACACAGCATCAGTGCTACTACTGTTGCGTACGAAATTTTAAAAAACAAAAAAATGAACAGAATACAGCCCATCCAAAGCCTGTCACATTTATTCCATATATGCTGGTATGCTGCCAGTGTTGTATGAAAGAGAATATAAATATCAAAGGACGGGCGCAAATGGGGGAAGGGTAAAGAAACACAAGGATTGGGTCAATGAATAAGTCAAGGGGAAAACGGTCCCAAAGTCATTAAAGGATGTTGGTCTTCTAGTTCCACCTATACCGATGTCCCAGATGGTAAACTTACATCAATGTGACCTTTTCTATTCCATACAGTATTTGAATAATGTATCTTCTTGCTTCAAAAAGCACCACCTTGATGTACCTTTACTCCCCTCTAAACCTGTTTCTTCTCCTCACCAGAGTGCACATATGGGAGACCAGGGAGAGAACAGAGAAAGATCTCATGGTGTTTTACGTTCTCTATTTATTAAGTTAAAACATGGGGTTAAAAACACTCACATTTTGTATGTTAAAATCGCTCATATAAAAGGTATCTTTCAGTCCATGTTTCCTCGATCAAACGGCAGTATCCAGCTTCTGTATCCCAGCCACGATCAAACTGGCTGGGCTTCAGATAACCCGGGGAAACTCTGCAGCGTCAGAGGGGGCGTGGTCTATTGCGTCCAGTGTTGTATGAACCTATGATGACCAAACTGACCTTGGATCAGTATGTTGATATCAGGACGTCCTCCTCCCCTGCTCAAACTGCTGAAAAACACACTACCGCGCAGATGCAGAGAGCCTGGGCTCTCTGCATCTGCGGGGTAGTGTGGTTACAGGAAGTGTCACCGCCGCCGCCATCTAAACAAAGTTCAGCATCAAGCTCCGCCCTAACAACTGAGGGGGCGGAGCTTCAACCCCGCTGGGCCTACCGGTGGATTGACCGGCTGTCCGGCGGGCCAGTCCGAGGCTGACTTCCAGATATTACTGTGACGGATTGTGAGGGGGCTTCGGAGAGACTAACTGAACAGAAGTTTTGGAGACATATTGATTCCAGTCAAACCATTTGATGTGGGGAGAGGAGGCAGAAGAGGTGTATGGTACTCCCATAGTTTCCATGTCACAGCTTAACTGAACCTTAGAGATTATTTTAGCTATGGAGGGTAAAGTAGCCCATTTCCATGCTTGGGCTATCATCGCATGGGTAGCTATAAAAATGTGGCCTATGATATACCGTTCCCCTAATAAGACTTGTGGAGGAAAAAAGTGTAGAAGTGCTACTTCCGGCATATCAGGGATCGGAGTTTGGATGACCTTAGATACCAAGGCATATACCTCTGCCCAGAGAACACGGGCCACGGGACAACTCCAGAAGACATCTAGAATGTCCCCTATTTCCCCACATTCGCATCAACAGGCCCTAGTCTGGACCGGCCACATCTTATGCAATCTATCAGGGGTCATATAAAGTCTGTGAAGCAGCTTATAGAGCATCTCTGTGTGATTCAAACACCTCGACATCCGATGGTCACTCTGAGCCGGATCAATGGGAATGAATTTACCAAATTCCCAGCCAAGATCCCTCTCCCAAGCTAGTTGGGAGGGGGCCTTCACCGACTGCTGACTTGTGTTGCTCTCACACTTTTTAATGATTTTTTGCCCTGCTCATCTCACCCTATCATTTTTTCTTGTTCCTGGGTCCTAGTGCCTCTCCTGTATTACCCTGTGACCCCGTCCTGCTCCACACGGTCCTAGTGTCCCACTGTTTGCAGTTATCACAAAGATAACTTACAGATCATATATCTATGGTACATAAAATGCTTATATACAGTACCTATAATGCATTACAGTTATACTAGGCAATATATTATAGGATATTAATAAGCCACTCTCAGAAGTGAGTTTCTTCTGAGAGTGGCTTATTATCCTTTTCATAATCATTTTTTGTGTATATAAAATGGCAGGGTCCCTTTTGTGTGTTTGCACATATGTGTGTGGGTGAGTATGTATAAAGAAAGAAATAATGTGTGTGAGTGTGATATCAATTTTTCCTCTCTGTGTACATGTGTCTATGTATGTATGTATTAAGAGAGAGCGTGCAAAAGCATGTGTGTGAGGGGAGAAAGCAGGTATGATATTGCTATGTATTGTATGTTAACATCCGCTTTATTTTCAGACGAGGCACAGCAAGGCGGAAAAGCACTGCAGTCCGCGGCCATGGGGATAGCCCCCTTTGAAAATACAGCTGACATGCTCAATACAACCATTATATAGGGGTCCTGTAAGAAGCCTGGGTAAAGGGGGATGGGATCTTCAGAGCCTGTAGGCACTGGGGGGGCATGAGTGGTAATTAATGGAAATGGTTATTAAATAGTCATTAGCATATTTAACTCATCATTGAACCCTCAGTACTAACAGAGACTAGATTAGCAGCCTTTTACATATGGTTTAATGTGTTACACTAGTGGTCCTCAATACTAGTAGTTACTATTTAGCACTTGTTTGTGGAGATCTTTACATCATTATTATCATCATTTGAATGATCCATATGTAATTCAATTTTTTTCTACTTTGCGGGTTATTCGATTTGCTTCAGCTATATAAGAAGTAACCCCACTATATTACACTTTTTTTGTTTAATATTTTCATTATGTTTCTATACAAAGCTGACAAAGTCTTGTTTTCTGTTAAATATTTTTATTGTCTCTTATTGGCATTCATTTTTTTCTGTGTAATATCCGACACAGTTTTGTATTGAATTTCTTTGTATACTCTGGTTGTATTCTGCTTAGGGGGTTATTTTTTGTTAACCTTTCATAATTTATTTGATTTAGTACAAATTCCCCTCTTTTACAAAACATTTTATTTACATTTTTAAGGATTTATGGGTTCTATTTATCAGAGGCCAAAAAGCCCTGTAAGTAAAAGAAAAAAAAAACGTATGTAGCGCTAGTGGTCTGACTCTCTGAATATATAAATATAGGTGGAGTATAAATCACAAGATGTCACATGTATTCAGATTTATTGCAATACAATGAAATATAATTATACAAATACCTACTCGTGCTAACAATAAACAACTGAGGGATGATAATAAGTAATAGACTGCATCACCGTGTACAGTGACGCGGTCACAATATAAAATGGATAAAAACGTGTCTCATGGATGGACCACAGTGCTACTAGTTGGATTGTAATGACAGCTGTCTGAAGTGTAGCAAAAACTGTTGTACCAAACGCAAAATTGCATAAAAAACTGTTCGGACAATTTCCCCACAGAGAAATAATGCCGGTAATTTCCGCAGTCCTAGAGCTACCAATAATGATGGATCACTATTTGAAATCTAGACGTCATTGAATATCAATGTGTAGCTATACCAATGGGGGTGGGGTCACCATTTTTTTTTTTTTTGCAGAACCCATCTTCCTAGGGAATCTAGCCCTGTGTTGACCTGCCTGGGGTTTGTTGTCATTATGGCAGGGAGACCCCACCCTGCAGTTTCCCCTGCTATAGTGCCACCAAAGCCTAGTGCTGGTACTAGTAAAATTGGGGGGACCCCACTGTGTTATTTACTGTATTGTGCAGATGGGCCATCGGCTGTACTAGTGCCATTTAAACGTCAACATTGTGACTGTCGACTTTACTACCTGTTGACAGTCACAATGTCACCATTATAACCACATAGACACTCTGAACCTGTCGATCTTTTGGTGTCAATAGTCTGACTGTCGACAGGGTCAGCGTTGACAAATTGACTTCCTACCTAAAGCTGCATTGTGAGAAGAAGAGCTTGTAATGCTTTTGAATGGTTTTCACTGAGCTGCTCTCCTTCATTCAAACAATCCAGGTTTAGTGTATATGGTGAGTGACATGGCTACTGTTGGTTTTGAGCAGGATAAATTACTTGGTAAATCAACATACATATTGTACACAAAGTAGATCCCATGTAATAAATATATGAGCACCCCATTATTAAATTATATTTTCATATGAATGCTATCTGCGTAAGAAAAGCTCAGTTTTATTTTAACATTATTTTGCTATATTTTGTAAAACTTAATTTACTTGGTCATGTACACAATTGGTTTTAGATATAAAATAAGCTTATATTATTAGATGCTGTGATATCAAATCACTGTCACAGAAATAAGAAGATAATTTATATATGGCACAGTCTTCACTTACTTCTCACAAAGTGTATAACTGACTGTTCTGTTCCAAGCAACAACTTGTATACCTAATCTCAATGACATCACAAAAGCCATTTATGATGTAAGTTAGCAACACGTTCAGCCTAAACAAACCTACCTGCAGTTTGCACTGTGAATGGGAATGAATATTTATCTCTACATGTCTTTTCTATAAAAGACATGTAGGTTTGTTTTTTTATGAATTGAATTTGAACTGGCTTTCAAAACAAAAGATAACCTGTCAGGTGATGGGTAGTCTTTACACCTTTAAAGGACCATACTAATATAAATATCTTGGATGTTGTAAAACATAATAGTCAATATGAAGACTTTGTTACAATGTGACAACATGATACAGAGAACAATGTATTTTGCCATAACAATAAATAAAAAGTTTAAAGACAATCAGGTTTAATACTTAATATGTTGTAACAATTAATAATTTGCCAGATTACCCAGAACCCTGTAGTTTACAACTTTCAATCATCAAGTTAGGCTCACAGGAAAATGTATTGTGCTATAGAGGATAGTCGAAATAGTAGGAAAATTCCTTGGGCGCATTATGAGCATGACAAACATAACTTTATTACCAAATAGATTAAAGTATTTACATACCTAAAGTATATGAAAAACAAAACAAAAAACAGTAGCTATTTATCTACCTGCCATACCACTACAAAATATTCCCATCATCATATTGTGAATAAGAGGAAGTACACAACTAAACAATTCCTGCAATCACAAACATGCACATTAGCTTATTTCTGCATTTCAAATGGAAATATTCAGACACTTCAGGCCACGCCCCTGTTGTAAGCAAGCTACTGTTTGATTGGCTTCCAATCTGTGCACCAATGCTTTGAATTGGATATAGTTAAACAAATTAATATGTTGCTTCCCTCTCATTTTCATGGCCGTAATGTTCATTACATGAGCGGTTTTAAAGCATTGTCTCTCTTCAAAATAGGAGTCTCATTGCTGGAGCTACTATGGTACTGCTTAAATAAGATGATCCTAAGACCTCCCATTAAAGACACAATAATATAAATACTACTCTATCCTCCTGTTCTAATTTTGAACATACTCCAAGCTTTAACCCTAGATTTTATCCAATCGGAAATCTTAACTTTAAACCTAGATCCCTTGCTGATCCCTGATCACATATCTGAACTTTTTTCCATTATTAGAATTTGCAAAGTAATTTGTATTAGTGAAAGTAAAATAAAAAAATACTATATTTCTTTGTGTTGAGCAAACTTGATACACTCTACTTTTGGGATATGCTAGAACTGAAAGGTACCTCTCAAGGTTTCCATATGGAAAAACATCCCACTAATGAGTAAATCAGCTCTGATTACAATTAGCAAAATCATGAAAAATTTCTACATTCTCCCAGATTATGTTCATTACCTTAATAATATTATAATTGTGCACATGCTAAAGATTAGCGACATGGAAAGCTTCACACAATTTAACAGAAATAATTAAGCCTATTCATTTGGGAGTTCTCCCCTAAGGATACTGGTGTTAAATTATATTTTATATTATTAAAATTTTTCATATGTAGGCCATCTGTATGAACAATTTTCATATCACTTTTAACATTTTGCTGTATTTTGTAAAACTTAAATTTACTTGGTCATAAATTATTTTAGATATAAAATAAGCTTAACTTACCTCCCATGAAGACCTAGACATTAATATGTATCTAATTTATATATGGCGCACACTGTCTCACATACAGTTGATAACTGACTGTACTGTTCCAAGCGAAAACTCTTATACCTAAGCTCAATGACATCAGAAAAGCTATTGAGATGCAAGTTAGTGACACGTACAGCCTAATCAAAGCTGTTAAATGTCAACCTACCTGCATTTTGAAGAGTGAAAGAGGATGAATACATATCTGCTTTGAACATTGGAAAGAGCACTGACAATTTCTAGATATTAGTGGATCAGCAAATAAATATTAGCCAGCAATGATTATTATATCATGTAGGTTTTAAGACAATCAGGTTTAATATTTTGCAGTGTGAAGTAGGATGAATACATATATTAAAACATTTTTTTCTAGATATTCATGAATTATCCCAATATGTAATGTCACCGATGATTGCCATAACCCAATGTAGGAATTTTGAGCTACTATGGTATGATAAAGTTCTGATCTTGCCTCCCTAAACTCTAATAACATAAAATGTTATATATGACAGGGACAGCGTTCAATTTAATCTGTTCACAATGTCCACAGACAGAAGTTACAAAATACACTCTACGGGTGCTGAAGTCCTTTACCAGAATGTCCGGGAGACTCACAAATGTCTGGTAGTTCTCCTGGGAGAGCAGTGCATCATGCCCACTTCCCTACTGAAGTGGGTGGGGCTTAATTATGCAATTCACAGTGAATCTCTTGAACCTGGCCACCCCCCCTCCCCCATTATAATAGGCTGAAACTAGTGTCGTTGAGCAGTGGGGGCTTAATGGCAAGATTTGTGCGGCAATGCCCTCCTGGAATCAGCAGCGGGATCTCCCCTCAAAGTTGTTGGCAAGGAGAGTTTTGTGTAATATAGGGAAGAACTAGAGTGCTGTAGAGAATAGCTGACTGGCTATATTAAAACATAACATACTATAATGTAATCCAAGTCAACTGTCTTTCAACAAAGAAATAAAAGAATAAAAAAAAACTACTATGCACACAAAAATTCCAAAACGTGTTTTTTTAAAGTTCATTTCATTTATACAATTTGCAAAATTAATAGTAGAATAAATAATTTCCACAAAAAAAAAATATATATATTTCACCAAGTTCTAACAAGGAAGCAACAAAATAACATTGTTTAGTTTTATTTAAATACTTTCACATAGAAAATTTACACACACAATCCACTTCAACTAGGTTGGCATGTCTGACATCTTTGCTCATATGCCTTCCTGTGAAGTAACCATTTTAAAAGTAACATGTATAGAACACCACAGTTATCGCTTCCAGGAACTGCTTCCAGCAGTTAAGATCTTACCATTTAGGCTCCTCCTGCATAATTTTAGTGTGCAAAATTGGGTTTGGGTTTAGCCCTGAGTCCGGATATGGATTTGGTACAGACACTAACAGTGACCGTATAAAGCAGGAAGTCTGTTGTGCTTTGGAAACATTTTCTCGCAGGATCACAGTTTTATTACAAAAAAAATCAATTTGGTTTTGTGCCTGTAACATACCCAGTCACAAAAAACAGTTTGCATTCCAGAACCACAAAATCAAAACCAACAAAAAAACTCCATAAAAACATTATAATGCAAAAATTACGCTATAATACACAACAAAAAAAATCTGGCACACAGGACAGAAATGTAATACTGGTAAATTAAAAGGATGACACCACCTTAAGTAGAGCCTACGTTTATTATTTATATAGCAAATATTTCAGGTCTGTTTCACAGATATCTGTTGAAGGGCTATGGACAGCTTAGCAGAAGGCTCATTTTCCTGCAGCGTAGGTAGAACCCACCTATTTGCAACAAGTGGGGGTTGTGTTCGAGCCACTAACACTGCACTAAAGGTGTTGTTCTTTAACCGTTGCAAGTTTGGTAAGAAAATCTAAGAGGATGATAAAAGAAAGCAAGGCTTTGTGAGGCATATTTTCTTTGGGCAGCTATCAGTGTGGCTGTACGGCTAAATTATTCCATCTGCCTCGCCCTGTTTTTACTGGCTCATCGACAAAACTAGCTTGACTGGAGACTCTTCACAATTCAACAATCCTTGCAAAGAAATTTCACTGACAACACATTTGCAAAGTAATGGAATCCTATCATATTTGACTTAAGGGTGATATACTATATCTGTGGAACTAACAATATTTCCCTCCATTCTGAGGCAAATGTCCTTTAACTAGTTAACAAAACTGCTTATTGACCACCACTACCTGTTTTCTGCAATTCTTTTACTCTATGCTGTACTCTATTAAAATACAATTGCTTTACAAGAGATTCTAGAATTGATTTTTTTAGCATACTCTGGGGACTGAACCTGGAAGCCTAGCACTCAAGATCTGCATAAGAAGAACACCTGATATTGAGCAGGCAGAGTATCGCTTGTGCCTAGCAGTTAAGGTGTTCTCACAGTATCCAAAATTTACGTGGACACTGCTATGCTCTTCCCTTTCTATGACCAGCAACCCAGTATTTCTATATAAAACATTACTGACTATATATATATATATATATATATATATATATATATATATATATATATATATATATATATATATATATATATATATATATATATATATATATATATATATATCATACATAGCCAGAAATATTCACAGTGCTTTGAAGAATATGAATTACATTTCTTAGTATTTGGAGCAGCTGTCCTCACCTTCTCTGCAATGCTTACAATTAGGGATTCAGGAGATGTCCTTGAAGTATGTCCAAGAACAGAGTATTGTTCTCATGCCTGCAGGATAGCTTTAGTGAAGGCAGCAAATCTCACAGCCAATGTTTTAATGGAAGTTATTTCCAGTATTTATTGCTTATGTTAACTGTTCTGCTTGACTTTCTAGAAATGCATAGAAAATAATCTTGAGGTCTGGATAGCACAGAAGTGTACAGTTTGTGTGATTGTTGATCGCTGTAGTGAAGGACATAACGTATTGTGTTTCAGCTCTTCCAGTTCCAGGGGATACACAAGTCTCCATCTTGCAGCACAGAGTAGTAATGAGACACACACATATGCATGCCTCCCAAGTAGGGCAACGGCTCCTCAATCAGTCGTCGGCAGCAGTCAATCATCTGTCTGCATGATACACTGGGTTCCTTATATAATCTATTAAGGGATGATCTATCCATGCATGCTTTGGTCAACTCTTGTTCTACAACTTTTAACCTGTTAACAGTGGGGATAAATCACTTTAGCTGTGGTTTCAAATAACCAGGTCATGTACACAAGATCAATTACCATAATCAGTTTTGTGTGTGTGCCAGAATTAACTATTCTTGTCCTTTATGACCAGGTCCATTTTCACATTTTTATGATCTACTAGTTTCACAAGGAAAGGTTTTTTTAATTAGTCTATGTAAGTATATTTCATATTTTTTTGGGGGGAGAAATATGACTTTCATCTGATACTAATATTTTTTTTTAACAATGTTTACAATGTAAGGAAGATGGGGCAAATATACGAAACATTTTTGACAGGTTCAAAATAACTAATGCTACTGTGTGATATATACCCCAAATATATTTTTCTATTCATCTTGATTACAGGAACACAAACTTGTGTCCTTTTATTCATAAGATGATAAAAATGGCATAGTCTAGAAACAAAAGGAGAATGATGAGTAAAATATCTAAATCCAGGCCTAGTAATAGGAGAATTATAAATCACTGGTGCAGAGGCGGAATTAGCGACCTGTGGACCGGTGCACGGAAGCGGGGTGGAGGGTACCGGGGCCCACAGCTCACTAGTTCCCCATACAGCGGCCCCGTTATCTCCATTGGTGCACTGCACCTATTGCACCAATGGTAGTTCCGCCACTGCACAGATGTTTATGACTGTGCTACTGGTTAGCTCAGGTAGCTCCATGTTGGCTGCAGTGATCTGACAGCAAGCCTGCTCAGGCCTTCATTATATTCCAGCCAAGACAAGCTTTAAACAAGTCTTATTAATGTAGAATAGTGGCACACTGACACTTTGTGACTGCATATATCAGTGTGGGAGCTGGCATATACCAACCAGTTTATGTGCAGTGTTCATAGAGCTAGTCAGGTATAGTGTGATAGGAACCCAATGTTTATGCTGCCTGCTATGTAACACTGGCTTCCTGTAGTATACACAGGTGCAGAAAGCTTGGACACAGGAACTGAAACATAAGCAACATAAAATAAGTGTGGTTTTTAATTAACTCATGTAAAAAAGTGGTCTAACAAATCAAGTTTGCAGAGTAACCAATAAACACCACTTACTCAGCTTTTCTTTTCAATTTCTCTCTTGCTTTTTGTGCATGAGTCAGAAGAAACCATTGCAGGGATGCCGGATCACAGGCAGCCGATATGATGAAATGTCCCATTTCATGTAGTCGCGGCACAAAATGATCACTATATCAAGAGACAATATGGGGAAGCATGGCTTTATCATAACACCACATTAAATAACTTTCAGACATTTTCTTGGTAATTGTGCCTAGCATAGGTGAAAGCATACACTGTATGAAAAAGAATGAACACTCCTGGAATCGCTGAGTGTCTAAATGAAAATAAATCCACACAACCTGTGCAGTGTGCAAACTCATACTTGCCAACTTTGTGTTATTGGCATTCTGGGAGATCCCAGGTAGGGGGTGTGGTGGGTGGATGGAAGGGGGCAGGCCAAATAGTGCAATTTTGGCTCCCGATGGGCAAGATGCGGGAGACCTACCCGGAATTCGGGAGTCTCCCGGACATTCCAGGAAAATTAGCAAGTATGTGCAAACTTACATATGACACATTTCTACAGATTCTAATGCACAATTTCTATTTATTTGCTGCATTTACCAAGTGGAAATAAAAGGTTTAGCTGACACTGGAATAGTGGTCCACAGTACAGTACAATGAACCGCATGAAAGATATGTCACAAAGAAATCTTTCTTTTTAACATCATCAAAAAAGTCAATTTCTGAAGCATACAAAACAATATAAGCCATTTTTTTGAAACAAAGTGCTGTGGAGAATAATCCAAAAATGTCACTTTTGGCCACAACCACAAAGATACAATTGAAGAAAAAAACAGTTAAAGCATCAGAACAAACACACGTTGCCAACCCTTACGCTGGGGGGTTGTGTTAACGTGTTCTGACAATTCAATGAAACACGCAATTAGAAAAAAGTGATTTATTTTTTTAAAATATTCTTATTTAGAAGTTTTTAGATCTGGAATACATAACGGAAACCCACAGAAATAGGAAAACATTTATTAAACCATTTGTGTGTGTGTTTTTTTTTACATAGATCTAAAGGTAATTTACAAATCTACACCTCCCTTTAATCTTCAGATTGTAACATTTATAGAGAAACCAATTAATTGTACTTTATACAGGTTTTTTTTATTTATTTATTTTGGTTTATTTATTATGTGGTCCATAATAAACTTTTTCACTAAAGATTTTTTCCCTCCCACCAGAGAAACCAGCATCTCTTATTTTAATCTGTATTTTGTAAATTGCTGTCTGCGAGCTAATATCATGCATGCATAAGATGTGCATAAAATCCATTTTCCATGACTCACTTTTCTAAAATCATCTGCAGACCACGTAGACTGCGCGGATGGATGGGCACTCTCCTGTTTAGCAGTTTGTTGTAAAAGGTATCAAGGATAGAGTAATGCTCCTCCATAGTCAACACTGGCTGCATCTCCTCAATGTGCACTATTTCTAGGCCCCCAAGAAGATGGCTGATCCGGTCCTGCAGCTGCAACAACTTTCTTTGAAGTAGGTAGTAGTTTGGTAATCTTTCAAAAAGCTTGTTAAAGAAAAATAAGACAAAATAAATAAATAAATGTGCTACATGTATGCCACATATACAAAACATCCAGAGTTAACAATTAAATTACAATACAACAAAATGAAAATATATTTTTCCAATTCCTCACATTTTCAGTAGTAAACCATGACATTTTGACAAGCGCTATTATCCAACTTCCCACCCGGTACAAATTCCTGTTACTATTTAAATCTACATTTGAGCTCCACTGATCAGCTAATGACAAAATCCACTGAATCAGGAGAAAAGGCCTCATATGCTCAGACCATCAAACTCTTCAAGGGACCTGCAAAATTACTGGCTCCATGCAAAAATATTTTAGGTGACTCGATTCCACTCAAAAAACATTTCAGTCTTGAGAGGAATTAGAAGCATGTTGGTTTAGGACAACTAGTTCCCCTATTCACCTATACCTTACCACAAAGAAGTTAGAAATGTCATGGTACTCAGATATTGTAGGGTTTTTGAAGTTAAAACAGAAAAGTTGAGTGTTGCGGTGTAGAATAAGACTACACCATGGAGACCTTGGAGATGGAAATTAATGTTCAAACAAAAAAGGGGGATTATATAGAAATACATTTTGATAGGTTTATCGGTTTATTGATCGGATCCCACTTCTGGCAATCTGTGTATATAGTGGACCAGTCTTCCTCTATGCTGTGGATATAATGCTACCCATGGTATTTCTATATTATAAACCAACTACTTCATGGAGATCCTAAAAGACTCTTACAAAAAATAAATGATAAAAGGCTTATCTTGAAGAAGTTTGCTGTACTTCAGAAGACATGCTGCACGCACCTCTTGTGTTACCAGGATCCGAAACCAAAAATTATGAAATATCTTGAGTAACACTTCCACCCAAAGTACAGTTCAGTCCTTCTAAAGATCAGAGAAGCTGAACGGGAGGTCACTACACACGTTTCATCACCGCAGCTGGTAAGGGGCTTAGTGTGACCATTATACACAGTCTCAGGGTAGCTTCCATTGGATTAGTAGTGCATTTTTATACAATACTACACTATCAGTGCTCTCCCCCTCTTTGTTTATATTTATAGTCTGGCATTGTGCTGGTTGAAGATATTGTGGATTTGGAATATTGGTGGCAGTAGTGCTCAATAGGGACTCCGTATTCGGGTATATCTTTAGAAATATTTTAGATGTTCTCAAGCAAACTTATGTACATCATCAACCTAATGCTTACACATGGTATTTGCCTGCACATAGCAGACAGTGTAATCACAGAGTTCCTGGCACACCAGTGTTGCTATACTCTACAATCGCTGCCTGCTGTTTATAAACTATCAGCTCTTGTGTAAAAGAGACTTTGTGCTTACACTGCCTGCACATAGCACGTAGTGTAAGCATCAGGTTCTCACAGATGCTTAAGGCACCTGTGTGTAAGTAGTCGACATTGACAATTTTATTTGGAAAGGTCTACACATGACAATATCAATAAACACACTCTGATCTTCTATTTCAATAAATGTTCTTTTACAGTCAATCTGTTTAATTTGTCTCCCATGTTGTCCAGTGTTAAATTATCATTACTATCCTATGCTAGTGCAATACACACAAAAGAATAGTAACAATATTCTATATGTTAAGATCCCATACAATTGTAGTAAATATATGCTATAGACTGCTGACCAAGAGAAGGTCCTCAGGTTTAATCAGTATGTTTGTGAGGCTTTTGTCCTATTTGTGAACACTGTTTTGTAAAGATGTATACAGCTTTCTCCATAAAACAACAGAAGGAAACAATTCAGTTTGGTTGACTCACAAATATTCTCATGGACAAATAGATTATTTTTCTAGAGCATCCGGTGAAATTAAAGCATAACGAGTCTACTTTGAAGAGAAACACATCACTATTAAATATCCCAACACAGATGGAACATTATTGCTAAAGTCTCCTGTATGCAATAAAACTAAGCTCTTGCCCACAATATGCTTATAAATCAAACACTAAAACATTTCAGCAGCACATCACAAGCATCCGTTTTCTACTATGTTAGCTTTCCTTGCTCAAGTGCTATTTGAAGCAGTTTTCCTTTCATCCTCCACAGGAAGGCAGAGTCATTAAGCTGATTATTCAAGGACTATCAGAACACACAGAAGGTATATGCTGCACTGAATCAGGGGTGGTAAAAGGTAAGGCTGGCCAGGCAAGCAGTAAAGAGCATTGTTTGAAGCAGCATTAAGAGGGGGCTCAATGTTTACCATGTACAAAGAAAAACAGAGGATAACAGGTCTTTCAGAAATCGAAGCTCCGGGTGCTAGGGGTCATTATTACAGCATGTCTGACTATGAGATATGGCCATATCAAAAATTTACATCAGTAAAATAGGATTATAATGTCAGATATATGGCTTTTTATTTGGGTTGGCTTGTAAAGCTAATAAACCCTAAAAAAAATATATATATATATATAGTGTGGCAAAATTTAATAAAGTGTGTTTTTATTGATTTTTTTTTTTTTACACAAAGCCCAACAAGAAAATGATACATAAAAATAAAAAGAGCAAGCGTTCCTTATAATAACAGAACTCTACATCTACAGTAACAATTATATGAAATAAAAGTTGCTTAACAACCAATATGAATCTATTACACTAAAATTTAAGGGTTTTGCAATATCATTAATTGCCACATGTATTCTGCATACGTATTTCCATGCATATACAATGTTTGCTTATGTTGTCACAGCAGCTGTCCAACAAGCCTATTTAAGGCACATTTGGGTGTGGCTCACAAGCCAGCCCTTGCTTAATGTAAACCCCTATACCTGGGAGGTGAGTGCATCTGATTTTAACTGCATTTGGCGCTCCCCATGTGGAACGCAAGCGTTCCAAATGCCGAACTTACACTATAATTTAAGGGTTTTGCAATATCATTAATTGCCACATGTATTCTGCATAAGTTCTGCAGGAAGTTTGGCATTTGGATGTGGCTCACAAGTCAGCCCTTGCTTAATGTAAACCCCTATACCTGGGAGATGAGTGCATGTGATTTAAACTGCATTTTAATGGTGTTTAAAGCATATAGGTTAGTATAGGACCTGCAGAGCCGTAACTAGGCAGGTGCAGGCAGTGCCGTCTCCCAGGGCGCAAGCTCAAGGAGGTGCAGCTGCCCGATACCTGCCTCTGTGCCCAGGCTTAATCACTCCTCACAGCGCCCTACGTGAACCACAACTTTAATCTCGCCAGCTATATTGCCAGCTTTCCCCACAAGCAACAATTCATTCCCGGCATCAGAAGCAATGGAGCGCACGTGCGTTCCAACGAAAGTAGGAAGTTCGGCATTTGGAAGGCAAGTTTGCATTCGAAATGCTGAACTTCCTGCTTTCAGTGGAACGCACATGCGTTCCACTGCTTCTGATGCCGGGAATGATTTGTAACCTCCCGGTTACAACTTTTTGACCCCGATCACTAAGTAAAGAGCATTACTCTAAGCTACCTCACTGACGTGATCGCATTCAATTGTGTGATAGTCTACAGCGCTGACCAATCATAGAGCACCTTTCACGTCTCTCCATTCAAGTTTGCAGTTACATCCTCGTAGTCCACAGAGGGGACAGGGCTGTCTGTGCGCCAAAGTCCTGCACCCCATGTTCCCTGTCTTGCACCGCTTTTCAAAAGAAGGCCACGTCCCGTTTCAAATATGCAAATTGAGGATTTTGGTAGGTAAATTATAATGTATGTATCAATAAGACTGAGAGGGAGATGTGTTTTACAAGGAAAATAGTTTAGTTAGCCCTCCTATAGTCCACAAGCCTGTTGAAGTGATACTGTTACAGCCTATCTAAAAAAATAGTTAGTTAGGCATTTAATATAAGTGTAAGTATAAGGTAAGGTAAATAAAAGTACAAATACAGACAGCATTTGATATATAGATATATATATATTCATGCATTTGACTTTTCAATATGTGTAACAGAATTCTTTCAGTAAAGTGCCAACCACACCCCCACATTAGGTTGGCCACACCCACTCTGCAAATGTCACTCCCTCTTAGATGGGGGGCGCAGATGCCCCGTTTCGCCCAGAGCACTAAAATGTCTAGTTACGGCACTGAGGACCTGCATATAATGAGGTGCCCTTGACGCTGGAATGCAGGCTTAAATGTTTTGATCAAAATATGAACCAAATACCTCATGTTTCTATATTGCTAGATACACACAGATATGCAGTGTTGGGGAACTGTCTTTTTTTTGTTTAGCAAACAAACTTTACAGGATTTGTTTTACAAAATGTAGATTTTACATATTCCAATATTTAGTCGCTGTTGTAAGCATGTTTTGCCTTATGGTGATTAAGCTAGAATGCGGCATTGGCATTGCATATATT
The DNA here is from genome assembly GCF_038048845.1 of Mixophyes fleayi. Taxonomy (NCBI): domain Eukaryota; kingdom Metazoa; phylum Chordata; class Amphibia; order Anura; family Limnodynastidae; genus Mixophyes; species Mixophyes fleayi. The sequence continues at coordinate 75,241,360 of NC_134406.1, forward strand.
ATTAATCTCCATGCAAAATACTATAAGTACAGGGATTATATCTTTTATAAAACGTGCCATACAACATGTACTTGTCCAAGGACTGAGTGCTCACATTTATTAAATTGAAGACATGGCCCTCTCTCCACCCATTATTGCATAGGGTGATGTAATCTACCTGACCCAGATGCATTCATATTTTATTAAACAGCTTTTATCTGTGTGAGCAAATCTGTTATGCACAACAATATCATTAGCCAGTGCTACCCTGTGCTGTAATCTGGGACCTTCTGGATCCATTCATGCTCTTGCTATACTCACTTAGGATAACATTAACACGTTTATTATATATTGCAGGGTTGTTTTATCCACAAGTCTCTTTCATGTTAATATACATACCCCTGTGGCCAGCAGGGGAACAGACATCGGTTCTACTAATACTAATACGAAAACCTTTGTATTGTGGGACATTCCCATAGCAGTGTATGAACCATTTAGGGCAATTTGTTGTCTGCCCTCCACCAAATATAACAATCTTCTGGGTGTAAGGTATGACCTGTAGAGAATATATATTTGTAGCTGTTGAAATTTCACTGACAGAGCTGCTTTGTAGGCACTTCCAATCATGTATGACCCTTACCCATCAAAGAGGGTACCCAAGTCTCCGTCCCATTTTGCCTGTAGTTTTGCAAGGCCTACAGCACAAAACTTACCCAGAAAGACTAAAAAGATCTTAATATGTATAGTTTGTAGCAGAGAAAGTAATGGGGGACATGAAAGAAACTTTCAAATATATCAAGGGTTTTAACAAGGTACATGAGGGAAACATTCTTCAAAGGAAGAGAAATATTAGAACATGAGGACATGCACTGACACTGCAGGGAAGTCGGTTCAGAGGAAATTTGAGGAAAAACTAGTTCACAGAAAGGGTAGTGTATAATACAGTAGAGAAATTTAAACATGCTTGGGGTAGACATAAAGATATCCTTAGAAAGAATAAAGGATCAAACAGGGTTTGAGATTACCATAGGTTAAAATCTGGACAGACTAGATGGGTCAAGCGATCCTTTTCTGCCGTCAAATTCTGTTTCTATTTGCTGCATTAGAAGATCCAAATAGAGACTCTGCATATGCCACCTTGCCCATGAGATGATCCCTATGATGGAGGAAAACATTCCCAACAATTAAAGTTCCATCTTTATTGATATTTGATGAGTCTGTAGTTGATGTGCCAGGGACTGGATCTTGATACAACTCTCTTCTGACAGAAATACATTGTTCTGTTTGGCATTAATCTGCACCTCCAGAAACTTAAATTTTTGTAACAGGATGAGATTACTTTTTGCGAATCCAGTCATGTTCTTCCAAGGCTATCCTCCCTGGAGCAGTTCTTAAGTTCATAATGTACTTCAATCTCCCCACTACAAGGATGTCATCCAGATTGGGCTCTATCACGACCTTCTCTGTCTTGTGGCAAACTTAATTCCTCCACCAGTGTAACTAGTATCTTGGTATAAATTCTCTGATATGTTGCCAACCTGAAGGGCAGGCATGTGAACTGAAAGTGCTGACCCAGAACCTGATAAATTTCCTGTGATGAACTGCAACGGGAGTATGACAATAGACAACCTGAAGGTCTATGGACTTGAGAAAATTACCTTCACTGATGGCCGTGAAATAGAATTCATAGACTCCATGCAAAAGTGTTTGGTATGGACAAACTTGGCCTCTTCAAACCCAGAACTGTGACAAAAACCCTGATGATTTCCTGACAAGGAAGAGTCTGGAATAGAAACTTGTCTTCTTGACCTAAAGCAACAAGAGAAATTGAATGAGCGTTTCTTAAGGTTTGCACTCTGTCTAGCAATCCCTTCAACTCTACTCAGGTTGACGGAGTCCTGGTTTAGACAAAAAAAAAAAGTTCCTCGTAGGATAATGATGAAACAGTCTTGTATCCATTTCTTCCAATGTGTACACCCATTGATTTGTGATAGAGTGGGTCCATATTTCTGCGTACTCTGCGATTCTGCCACCCCACTGGTGTAAATGGGGACTGATCCCAGCAACAGTCATTGTTGAGTTCTCTAATTTGTTGTCCCTTCTTTAAATCTAAATGCACGACAGGACTGTTGGGGTGCAGTAGGAATATTCTGCTGACTGTATTGTCTCCCTAGTTTATAACATCTCACATCTTTATAGTGCTGGTAAGTCGAGGAAAAATAGAGGCACTTAGACTGTCTATCTTGTAATAAACTGTTCGATTTACCCCCAGAGACCTTCTGTATCACATTGTCCAATTCATCTCCAAAGAGCAGGTACTTCAAATGGGATATTTGCTAAACTATAATTTTGACTGAGCATCTGCTTTTCAAATACGCAACCGAAGAACTCTGCTAGCCACCGATACAGATGCTATTGTCCTTGCTGAAAATGCTATAGTATCAGAGATGTTTCACACAGAAATTCTATGCTGCTGTGCATAGCCTCAATGCTTTCAACATGTTTTGTCTGCTCACGTTTTCTTGGACATCTGTAAAAAGTGTATCTGGACTGTAAAAAAACGAGAGTAGTGTAACAAATAAAGGATAATAATAATAATAATAATAATCTCCACACAATCTAAGTGCGCTGGCCACTGGAGCCATAGCCACGCCTGATATCAAAGTGGTTCCAGATGATATATAAAGCTTCTTAAAAATATAACTCTCCACTTTTCTATCATCGGGATCCCTCAGGGGACCCTCATCTCCAATAGGGATAGTAGTTCTGGATTACATACTAGCTACAAGTGCATCTACTTTGGGGAAAAAGCTTCCCTTACGAACTTCACTGAATTAATACATAAATTCTAATATATTAAAGTTACACTGATGCTTTTCCACCTGTAGATATTCTTTATGAATAAGTTATTTCACCACTTGATGTACAGGAATTACTCTAACCTTTTAGATTAATTTGTTAAATGCTTATCACAGGCTCCACAAACTCAATGCTGTTGCAGTCTGCGCTCCTTTTTTATTTCAAAGGAGTACTGAAAGCACAAGATATTAGCCAAGTAACTAAAGCTTAAATGCAAAAGAACAAAGCTGCTCTAACTTACCTAGTGGGGGGATGCCCTTTGGCTGTTTGGGATATAACTCCAGCTCCAGATCAGGTTGATGCGCTCCAGATGACTGTGGCAAAACATTTCACAGGGCAAGGAACGCTTTAGAGCAGTTCCAAGTCCACCTTTAGCCTCGTCTCCGTCTTCTTACAACAGGTTTGTTCCCGCAGGTAGTAGACTGCTATTCCCTAAGTAGCCAGCCCAGTCCTCGACTTACACCATTGAATAGTGCGTTGCTGGGACACAAGGAAAGTAAGCCCCTGATATAGAACATAAAACAAAAAATACTACCTGACCTACCGGATACTGGAGACAGGAAAAGATGTAGGGGAAGAGGAGGAGCCGCCTTATATACTATGCCGGGAAAGGGAACCGACCTATTGTAATGGCTGCCATTGATGATTTGAGGAGGAAACAAATGTTTCCATATAAGAATTGATAACCCTCTGTAGCATGACGAAAGACCACCCGACCCAGGTTTTTCTTTTAAGGGAGAGAATATTTCCACCCACCAAATGTTTGTCAACCAGGCACACTGCATCCGGTTTCTACTTTTAAGATAGCCCAGTATGATAGAGAACTATCTAAATATCTATATTTATCATCCAGATGAGTAGCTGGAGTTCCCCTGACCAATTTCTTATTTTAAGTTTAAAGCGACAGCATTATTTACAAATCCTTTTGTAATGGAAACCATACATTACAGTACAGACTGTTAGTACAAAAGGTAGACACAATTCTTGTTAATTAACATAGTATGAGTGATAGAGAAGAAACATAGGTCAAGAAGTCAAATACGCCTGTAACAAACGAGATTAGTGTAACAAAAAGGAGAATTACAAGGATTATATGGGTAGCAGAGCGCATGGAGCAATGCCTGGATAAAGATATAGCAGAGGATGTAAGAGAAGCAAAATAAAGCAAAACTGGATGACAGGAGGGTAAAGCTGGGAGAAAGAAGGGTAGAAAAGAAGGCAGGGTGAGGGGGAGGGAGCAAGGTAACTTTAGTAAGTATGTTCCTACTCTTGGCCAAAAGAAGAAATTTAGTTCATGCATTTGTTTTGGTTCTATTTTAGCAGTTACTATAGAGTCTGTAGTACAGGGCTGTAAATACTCTTTCAAAATTAGTACCCAGGAAAAAATGTTAGCAGCTAGCAATTATGTAAGGGAATGTTGGACTAATGCACTAATTTTTGGGGTGCGACATACTAATATATACAGTATAAAATTTAATGTGCTGTTCATAAGTTATAATATCCTATATTACGACCACAGACCAAACATAAGTAGAATATGACCAGTGTCAACCGCGTCATATCAATAGAGTCCACCTCAATATTTCATCCCATTATATAGACACATGTTTTTAATCCATGCACAGTACAGGGTTTAATTATGCTTTAAGTCATGGGAAGACTAGTGAGACACTTAGGTCTCATGTACAATTATGGTCAAAAGTTTTGACACAAATATTACTTTTCACAAAGTCTGCTACCTCAGTTTTTATGATGGCAATTTGTATGTACTCCAGAGTGATCAGATGAATTGCAATTAATTTCAAAGTCCCTCTTTGCCATGACAATGAACTTTATCCCAAAAACAACATTTCCACTGCCTTTCAGCCCTGCCACAAAAGGAACAGCTGAAATCAATTCTGTGATTCTCTCGTTAGCACAGGTGAGAGTGTTGATGAGGACAAGGCTGGAGATCACTCTGTCATTCTGTTTGAATTAAAATAAAAGACTGGAAGTTTTAAAAGTAGGGTGGTGCTTGCAATCATTGTTCTTTCTGTTATCCATGGTTATCTGCAAGGAAACACATGCAGCCATCAGTGCTTTGCACAAAAAGAGCGTCACAGGCAGGGATATTGCTGCTAGTAAGATTACACCTAAATCAACCGTTTATCGGATCATCAAGATCTTCAAGGACAGAGGTTCAATAGTTGGGAAGAAGGCTTCAGGACCCTCTCCTAAAGTTGATTCAGCTGCTGAATCGAGCTAACCCAGTGCAGAGCTTGTTCAGGAATGTCAGCAGGCAGGTGTGAGTGCATCTGCACCCACAAAGAGGTGAAGACTTTTGGAGGATGGCCTGGTGTCAAGAAGGTCAGCAAAGAAGCCACTTCTCTCCAGGAAAAACATCAGGGACAGACTGATATTCTGCAAAAGGTACAGGGACTGGACTGCTGAGGACTGGGGTAAAGTCATTTTCCCTGATGAATCCCCTTTCAGATTGTTTGGGGCATCTGGAAAAACGTTTGTCCGGAGAATGAAAGGTGAGCGCTACCATCAGTCCTTTGACATGCCAACAGTAAAGTATCCTGAGACCATTCATGTGTGTGGTTACTTCTCAACCAAGTGAGTGGGCTCAGTCACAATTTTGCCTAAGAACACAGAATGGTACAAAAACATCCTCCAAGAGCAACTTCTCCCAACCATCCAAGAACAGTTTGGTGACGAACAATGCCTTTTCCAGCATGATGGAGCACCTTGCCATAAGGCAAAAGTGATAACTAAGTGGTTCATGGATCAAAACATCGAAATTTTGGTTCCATGGCCAGGAAACTCCCCAGACCTTAATCCCATTGAGAACTTGTGGAAAATCCTCAAGAGGCGGGTGGACAAACAAAAACCCACAGATTCTGACAAACTCCAAGCATTGATTAGGCAAGAATGAGCAGCCATTAGTCAGTATGTGGCCCAGAAGTTGATTGACAGAATGTCAGGGCGAATTGCAGGGATCTTCAAAAAGAAGGGTGAACACTGCAAATATTGACTCTTTGCATAAACTTGTAATGTAATTGTCAATAAAAGCCTTTGACATTGAAAATGCTTGTAATTTTACTTCAGTATACCATAGCAACATCTGACAAAAAGGTCTAAAAACAATGAAGCATCAAACTTTGAGAAAACCAATACTTGTGTCATTCTCACAATTTTTGGCCATGACTGTAGGGCAGTGGAAATATGGAGTACTTTGTATTGTTGGGAATTTTATCAACTCTGCTAAGATATTATATATTTATTTTTATTCCGATTAAGCCAATGTTAACTAAATATGCCCCTATGTATTTAACTACTATACTTAGCTGTCACTACAGATACAAGTAGTGACAGAGCACAGCCCTTTGGTTGCCATGGTGACATGCATGTCCAGAGCTGCTATAGTAATCTTTAACCTAAATAAGAAAAAATTCCAGCCACTGCTAGTAGGAAACTATTATTTGTATTTATTTATTTTGCGCCATCAAGCTAATATTTCTTCACAAACTTATTTCACTCAAACCCATCACTTTCATCACGTTCCTCTCTAACTGTGTAGTGTATAGTGAGCTGTGCCAGTCCCGCTATCTGATCTGAGCTGCATGCGTTACAATCACTCAGTCCTTTCAAACGCATATAGATTTCCGGTATGATGAGTTGTGCACACAACTTCCGGTTAGAAAACGTCACAGTCCGGGACTAGCACAGCTCACTACACATGGTTCCAGTTAAATTAGTAAAATTAATGTTCGAAAGGAACGTGGATTTTGGATTGCTTGGAATAGAGATTGACTTGATTATATTGGTCTGTTTATATATCACCCGAGCACTTTTTTTTTCCAAGTATCAACTGTCCATGGACTAATATTACAATCAGCACTTTATCCTTTGTTCTTAATCTGGAATTTTTATTGTATGTACTGGAACTTAAAGTCTAAATTCTCTAACACACACACACACACACACACACATTTTGGACTCAGGAAACAGGAGGATATATTTGCAAATTTCAAACAAGGTTTCTTGTGTGGTGCACTAGTGGACTTCACTTATTCTCACAATAACAGACTCTCAATAATACAACAGAATAAGCCACAGAAACTGATTAAAAGAAATCTATCCCAAGTATTGTGCTCATTATACATACCCCTCTGCCATTATCCCAGATAAAATAAAGACCAATCAATTCAAAGGAATCTGGAATTTAAATTAAAGGACAAGTTAGTTTATATCTACCGCTTATTAGCCTGGCATTGAAGGTAAGGGAGCGCTTCAAGTTTATTAGCCCGGGGCGGTCTGAACTTTTAATCAGGACCTTCCCGGAAGCAGGGTCAGACTGGCTAGCCGGGGTATTCCCCGGTGGGATCTGACGCCTGATGGCTCCCCTCTTTGTTGGTGGGGGGAGCAGGTATTTTAAAAAAATAAAATAAATAAAAATACTCATGTGATCGCAGCGCCGGTCGCCCCTCCTCTCTACTCGGTTCGCACTGAATGTCGGGCACGATGTGGAAAGCAGGATGGTGCATAGTGATGAAGGGAGGGGGCAGGATGGCACAGAGTGCTGAAAGGGTGGAGGGGGGAGCAACATGGCACAGTGTGATAAAGGGTGGAGGGGGGGGGGCAGGATGGCACATTGTCATACTGCTTCTTTCTCCCCTCCCTTCATCACACTGTGCCATGCTGCTTCCCCCCTTTCATCACTCTGTGTCATGCGGTTTCTTTCCTACTCCCTTCATCACTCAGAGTGATGAAGGGGGAAGGGGGGTGGTAAGCACAGTGTGATGAAGGTGGGCAGGCGAAGGGGAGATCAAAAGCAGCATGAAGGGCGCAGTGTGATCATAAGTCGGAACCGCATGCTAATGAAGGGGCACAGCAATGTGTGTGTGATGGCACAGGGGGCTTGTGGCAATGTAGCCCCGTGTGTGAGGTATTCGGTGGCTAATTGATGGGTGCTATTTTGTTTGTGGGATAATGGTGGGGCAATTTCATTTTATAGTGGGGACTATTAATTTAAGATGGGGTGGGTTGGGGGCTATTGATTGAATGTGGGGCTGAGTTTGAGGAGCATGAGGTCTATTTATTAAATTTGAATATGAATTATTTAGTGGCAGCGACGGTTGCGGGAAATAGGTAAATTAATTATATGTAAATGCTATTAATTTATTGCTGGGGCTGTTTGGAGGGAGGGAAATTATTATTATCATCATCATTTATTTATATAGCGCCACTAATTCCGCAGCGCTGTACAGAGAACTCACTCACATCAGTCCCTGCCCCATTGGGGCTTACAGTCTAAATTACCTAACACAAACACAGACACAGACTAGGGTCAATTTGTTAGCAGCCAATTAACCTACCAGTATGTTTTTGGAGTATGGGAGGAAACTGGAGCACCCGGAGGAAACCCACGCAAACATGGGGAGAACATACAAACTCCTCACAGATAAGGCCATGGTCCGGAATTGAACTCATGACCCCAGTGTTGTAAGGAAGAAGTGCTAACCACTTAGCCACCATGCTGCCCTAAGGCTAATAGGTTTACTTATTAAATAGGAATACTATTACTTTAATGTTGGGGTTGATTGGAGGGATATAGATCTATTTATTAAATGTGAATACTATTATTTTAATATTGGGGCTGGAGGAAGGCCTAAGTATTAATTGTGGGTCCTATTGATTTAACACCGAGGCTGATTGGAATTTTCTAAATGTACCCATTTTTTTTCCCCAAATAGGGCCACCAACATTCCAGGATCCAGACAAGCTGCAACTAAAGAAACCAGCAGCTACAGGTGGTGAAAATGACAAGAACAGGTAGGAGAGAGCAGGATAGTCTGTCAAATGTTTTGATTCTAATGGGACAATCCCAATTTTTGGTGACTATTCTGCCCAATCTAAGGGGAAGGTCAAGACTGTGTATTCTTTATATACTAAACTATGGTGCTAGCTGTCCTTCGTGGGATTACCACACCCCGGTTTGGTTACGCCTCTCTAGTGACTGGCCACACCCCCTCTGGTGGGCCCCTACCATTGTATTCCCCCTGTGGGCCCTTCATGCCCCAGTCCGATACTGCCCAGAGGGAACCCACTTAAACACAGGGAGAACATGCAATCTCCACAAATATAGTGTCCTGGTCGAAATCTAACATGGGGTAAAGTGTATCACTCTAGAAGATTAGCGTATCATATGTGAATAAGCTCACCTTCTTGAATAGGCAAGTGGTGGCCAATCTTTTTTTCTTTTATTTAGCTGCGTTCCCAAGTGCCAATGTACCTTATTTTGGGACCCGATGTCAGTTTGACATTGCCCAAGGGCCTCAAAATAGGTAGTTCTCAATACAATGTGTTGCACATAAAAAAATGAAAGGATACCAAAAACAAATACTGGGTCCCACTTGGAGCCCAATCACCAGGCTGCACACTTCTACTCTAGACCAATGTGCAGTTCGGAAATAAATGTTAGTAATCAAGCCCAAACTGTATCTCAAGTAGAAAAGAGACAATTCAGTGGATGTTATCCTTAGTTGGCCAGTGGAGCTCAAATATGGACCCAATGTGCAAATTAACAGACTTACAAAATTACAACAGGAAAGTGAGATAACTGAAAGTTGCTACATTTAGCTTATTTTATATATTATTATTGCATTTTAATATTAGGCAAACAAACGTCTGCTTTAGAACGCCCATTTCAGCAGAAGTGCTCGGATTTCCTCTCTCTTACCTAATGGAAATCATAATAAGGCTCTGTCACTATAAAAACTAACATCATTCTCCCAGGGTTGTCCTGACAAGCGTGAGATGCTGTGGGTCCATGAGTAGAAAACATACCCATGGTTATTAGAAATGACTAATTCCAAAGTACCTTAATGTAGAATATTATTCTGTTTAGATTTGCCTATTTACTTTCTCTTTGCCTATACTCAGCTTAGCTGAACTATTACCACCTTTTCCACTACCCTCGCCTCTCCCTCCCAGTTTTCTGTTCCTAGAGTCTGTGTGTGAAGTAATTTAAAAAAAAATTAAGACTTGATTTAGAAAAATAAAACACAACAAATAAACTTGGTGGTATAAGTATGGGTCATGTAGATTGCAGGCATAAAGGGCTAGTAATCCTAAAGTTAATAATAGTTTCTACTTCCTTTCATAATATAACTATCCCATGGCTTCCTATTAAATTGAAGCTGTCACCCCATAGTAACAGCCACCTTCCCACTATATAGTTGTTTACTATAGCTAAAAGACCATTACAATAGAATGTCTCTGTGTGCAGTTTGTCTAATGTAAATGATGTCCTTTGTCATCTGGACCATATGTACTTCTATTTCCTCCAAACTCGTTTCAGACTCTTGAAGTATCCAATGTCTTCCTAAACACTCGTTTACACGTTTCTCCTTCACTACCTGCACCCTACTGCTTCTATAACTGTATTAATATAATCCCAGTGTAACCCTGTGAGTTGCATCGTTTATATCAGTCTCACTAAAATAAACCATGTTCTGAATTAAAAGAAGACTCTTTGTTTATTATCCTCAGATCACCAACTTCTTGACATAGGTAAGTCACTACCAGGCAACCAAAGTACAATAGTAAATCCAGTTACCATGAAACTCCATGGCAATCTAGTATTTTACCATGGATAATACTGTACTATTTCATGAAGGGGGGTTATATTTAAGATTATTGTGGAATACCTCAGTCCAGTGGTGATGAACATCCATGGTCCCAAGCATCACGTGTCCAGCTGCGCTCATGCCTGTTCGGTCTGTAAATATCACTGTGTGTCCTAGACAGCAACATATCTTATTATGAAACAATATGAAACATTCACAGATAGAGTCAAGATAAAAGAATATAAAGGGATTATATAAATATATAGTGTCGGAGCATAAAGTAATAATAGTACTGTAATGATACCGTATAGTTGGCCTACTTACCCTTTGCCATCTTCAGTGACTCACAACTTTGTTGTGTTAGTCGGCTTAAGCTGTGTAGCTGCCCACAACGGTGAGCAATACCCCAACTTCTCTGCCACCTGTATAAAGAGGAAAAGAACATTTCTGACTTGTGTGTGGTCACTGCCCTGTTTCATGTAGTGGTAATAAAGTAAAGTGAAACTAAAGCCCACAATTGCAGTATAGGGAGAGCTGCACATTTGAACATTTCCTCTGATGTCAGAATACTTCTGTTTACTTTAAAAAATATTTAGAAGCTGCTGACTGAAAATGGTCATAAGTTTTGCGAGTGACTCACACATCAGAATTAACAGACTTGCATGAGTAAATAAAGTGATGTGTTCGTTGTAATGTATGCCACAGCAAACTATTCTTACATCTATTTCTCATATTAATTAAGCATTTAAGAAATCCTACTCACTGCCTAATACAGCATGGGCATACTGCAGCCTACAGTCATATAGTTGCTATGTGGTCTGCAATTAAAAACAAAATATGTTTTTTTATTCACAATGAGAAAATGTTTTCTCACTTAAGAAGAAGCAGACTGGATATGTCAGCCTGTAGGAGTCCAGAGACACCAGAGCAGGCTGCAGGGTTACCCAATGAATTCCTGGCTTACTGTCCAGGGTGCAGAGGGCCCTCAAGGCCAGAGTCATCCAGCACACAGAGGATTCAAACCAGTCATGTTTCTCCAACTGCCCCACTGGTCCAAGTGGCCATCGACAGCTAGCAGAAGCTCAGATTCCCCATGTAGTTATTTACTGTGATAGATGTGACTCGTGGAAGGTGGGAAGTCACAATGTCATTGGAATACATAGTGAGGGGGATGTTATCTACCAGTTCGAAACAGTTGCAGCAATAGTCAGGCACGTCCCTAAGAACACACACAGACACATACAAACAGGCATCTGTATCCCTAGTCCATCCTGAGTTTGTGAGATCACCACAAGTTATTTATAACAGAAGAGCACATTTCACTATAGTGGGAAGTGAAACCAGAGATAATCCCTTAGTCAGACTGCATTTAGATTGGGGAAATGGGGTGTAGGAAGTTGAGGTAGGGATTCTGGGGGGCTCACCCACTGCTGTTATCTTAGTCAGTGATTTAGTGCATCGGCTAGAAAGCGGGTTTGTTGGGGTTACCACTCGTAGTGGGGCTAGACAGCAAAGTAATGAGCCGTTAACTCAGCTGTCTCACCCCTCAGCCACCACCCCAAGACCTCTCTGGGAAACAGCGTCTGTGACCCCTAGACTGCCAACTGCCACTGGTAAGTGTGACTAACCAACAGACGTTACCAAACATTAACCTAGGTTGAATCAGACAGAGCAGCCAATGGACTAACCCATCATTAGTGGGGGCAAGAAGTGCTGCTGAGGAGACTGAAAACTACCCCAATGGTGATAGGTTTGTGTGGGAGGAGGATCGACTGTACCAACTGTCATCCGGTACAGAATTAACAGAACCAGGGTTAACTTACAGGCAATTAGGAGTTGCTCAACGGAATTGGGTTCGATTACTGGAATTAACTCACAACACCACAGTAGCAGGGCACTTAGTAGTGCGTAAGACTCGTGCCTATTGTACAATTTCTTATGGTCTTACGGGTCCACCTCGCTGCATGCTCCTTCAGTCTATGCAGATTATCAGTGAGCAATTCCAATGGGTTGCAATGGACATCACTGGCCCTGTGAAGAAACACAGCAGGACTGGCAAGCAGTTTATACTAACTGTGGTGCAAAGAGGTACCCAGAGGCGGTGTCATTGACATCCATAGATGCCGAGCATGTTGCCCAAGCACTCACGGATATCTTGTTGTGTAAGCTTCCAACAGGTGGTGGTAACCAATCAAGGGACCCAGTTTCATGGGGAGATACTTCAAACTATGTGAGACAGGTTTGGGGGGGTACATCCCTTACGCACTACTTTGTATCATTATCAGACTAACATGCATTGTGAGTGGTTCTCGAGAGCTTGCTGGAGGGGGAGACTGGGAGAAGTCCTTGCAGGAGCTGTTTTTTTCTCGTATCGCGAAGTGTCCGACAGAGCTGGGAATGGACCTTTCAGGAAACTCAGGTTCCTGTACTGGAGAATGTGGAGAAGCTACAGGAAAACCTGCAATTATTGATGCAGTTGACCTATGACAACATGGAGGAAGCTTAGGTCAGCCAGAGCTGGGATTATGATAGACACACATATGGGAGCTGGCCATTGGTCAAAGGGTGATGTGCTACTCCCAGCACGCAAGCACAATCTCCAATCTTCCAGGGCTGGCCCATAATAGTTGAGTGACAAGGGAAAGTGATCTACGTAGATGCCTTGGATAACCCTGGTAGGAGGTCGAGTACATGCCATATAAATCGATTGCAGGCCTATGAAACTTTGGAGATAGGTGCAGTAGCCATCTGCTTCCTACCTATGGACGACCCAGAGACTGACCCTATCCTGGATATACTGGCCAAAACAAAAAAGAGTAGGTGTAGAGGCAGATCCCACTTTACCATCCGAACTTGACATACCAATGTGGTCATCCATCATGTTAACACTTGAGAGACCGGGCAGATTAAGCTGCGATAGTATAGGGTGGGTCCCGAAGTGTTAGCCATGATCAAGAAGCAGATCAATGAGATACTGTAAATGGGAGTCACTGTGCTCTCCAACAGCCCATGGGAAGCTGGGGTCAGGTTAGTTCCCAAGAAGGAGGGAGCACATTTTTCTGTGTGGACTATAGGAAGTTGAATGTTATGGTAACAGGTGCTTATCATATGCCTCACATAGAGAAGTTACTCGCTATTACAGAATTAGTTTCAATTAATTTGCACACTTTGAACAGAAAAAAAAGTTTCAGTAAAGCCATCACAGAAAGAAAGGCAAAGTATAAGATCAGGTTACCTGAATGAGGAACATAGTATCTAGCAATAGATATTTCTTTTAGCCATCATACTAGATACATTCCTTCAGCCTCAACTTACCTCATGCCCCCTCCTTGCACCCAAATCAATACAGCAACACCTATACCTTTTCTATCCAATCCACTTTTCATCTTCACTAAAACTACTACTCTCTCCTATAACTACCCTGACCTGCCCTGATCTGACAGCACACTCACTTTACTCAGTAGACAAAGCAGCTCCTGCTATCTGTTGATGACCCAAAATTCTGTTCTCAGCCCTCTACTTTTCTCACTTTACACCTCTTTTCTTGGTGACAATTCGCTCATTCAGCCTTTAGTACAACCTCTATGTTGACAGCCCCAATGTACCTATCCTATCCTTGTGCTTCCTTCTACCCTTCTGTATTACCTGCTGTTTCCACATGGATTGAACACTAACTAAGCTCTGATTTGCATGTTGAGCTATATCATCTTCCTTCTTCCCAGAGTCACCACCTTCCCTCAAACCACCTTCAGGGTCAGCAATACCACAATTTTCTCAGTCTCCCAATGTCTATTCCCAATTCAAATTGTTATTAGTATATGTCCTTATCTTATCCAAGATGTAGTCAAAACTTATCCATTTTCGGGGGGCGTGGCCTGGAAGCCATCTTGGGAGGTTAGAATTCCGAGGAGCTCCGTCCCAACTCCTCATTTAAACAATTTAAAGAGGGAATATACCTTGCAAAAGGCGAGAACCAGCACATACCTTTGAGGCTGAAACATCCAGGCACGAGTGGGGCATATTAAAAATAAATAAAGCGGACCCTGAGCGGAGAATGCTCTGTAAGGCGGGCTGACCCCCAGAGCTGCGTCGCCGCGGGACCCGCACGGCAACGAAGAAGGTGACTCCCAGCAAATAAAACAACATCCTACCTGTGCCTGGGGATTCTCCAGCTCCTCCGGCGGGGGGACCGTGATCTGCGGCCTGTTTGTGCCCTTCTGTCCACGGCTGTGGTTTCCCTCAGAAGCGCAGGTGCCGCGACTTCCGGTTTTCGGAGACCAACTTCCGGTCGGCGGCAGGAGGTTAACGGAGGGTGCCGGCAGGAGAGCTCACCGGATCTAGCAGGACTTCTGGGTTCCCTGGCAAGGCCCCCGCGAGAGGAGGTTTGAAAATTTTTTTTTTGATAGAGCTTGCCCTGACTCCCGGCTTCGGAAGGGGACTCCTAGTCGGCGGCGGAGAGAAGGAGAAAAGCGGAGAGGTGCCGTCCTAGAGCCTCCCAGCAGCATACTCCCCCAGGTACCTAACATAGCACAAGGCAGGACCAGAGAAAGGCCTAATCAAGTATAAGGTGTGCCATCGCCCTGCTACAGAAACACCTGTTGAATAAGCTGCAGATCCATTTTGTATAGTGCCTACCTCCCTTGTGAATTAAAAAGTCAGTATCTGCTCCTCCAAGCGCTGAGTGGAGAACATCTAGCCACCAAAACTGCTCTCTAGTCCTGAGGGAGACAGATGCAGGGCTTATACTGATCCCTTTAAGTGTAAATTGCCCTAGATGCATCTATAGTATAATACAGTATCTTCAGGCTTCACAGAGACCGCTGCCCCCTAGTGGTCAGTTGCTTATACTGCCATCCCTGAATTTCTAAGCATATAGGTATCACACTGTCATAAACACCAGATTCTCAGTCCTTCCCTGCAAAGGCTGCTCTGGGCCGCTGATTCATTCATCCATTCCATATTCTACCTATTATTGGATTCCGGCTCGGGCATCCTGGGGTGCTCAATGACCCTTTAACCCCCTAAATGCTGACGGGGGGGGGAAGTCTCTTCTACACTGCTTTTCAACTCCAGATTCATGTGAGCCCTCCTTCCTAAGTGGGTCCGTCCATCGTGATTTACTCTGCTAACCTGCCTGGACATACCGCCACTCCTGTTTAAAATTCCAGCCCTTTGGGTTTCTCCACAATGCCTAAGGGAGGTAAGAAACCTCATTCTAAAGGACTTCCTCAGTATTTCTCGAAGCAATCGACTTCAACTCCGCATCGGGAGAGAACAGATTCCCCTCACACCTCTGCTGAATCTGAATCAGATGAGGATGACACATCCCCGATAACCAGACGGGACTTCTTATCGCTAATCAAAGAAATGAAAGAGCTGAAGTCTTCCGTCCATTCAGAGGTGCAAACTGCTCTTCACTCACTACGTGCGGAGGTGGCTTCAATTGGTGCTCGCACAGACCAAGTTGAACAAAGATTGGAAACGGTGGTGTCCTCCCAGACAGGAATGGAGGAGGATATTGTACGCCTTCGTAGTGACCTGACATCTGTCCAGGAACATCAGGAAGATATGGATAATCGGGCTAGGCGGAATAATCTACGCCTGAAGGGCATTCCGGAAACGGTCGAATCTGCCCACCTGGACCAGTATCTGAAGAAGCTTTTCTCCCAATTGGCTCCTGAGGTCCCGGAGGACTACTTACTATTGGACAGAGCCCATAGGGCCCTAAAGCCCAGATCGACCGACCAGAACCAGCCTAGAGATGTCATTTTACGGCTCCACTTCTTTACCACCAAGGAGATGGTTTTGCGCGGAGCCAGAAAGTTGCACACCCTAACATTTGAGGGTCACAACATACAGATCTTTCAGGACTTGTCTCCGACCACTCTGGCCAGACGTCGGGAGCTCGCTCCAGTAACGCAAGTTCTACGAGACCACAATGTTCGTTATCGCTGGGGCTTCCCCTTCCGCCTGTTTCTTTGGCATCAGGAGCGACAGATTTCCGCCCGCACACTCCCTGAGGCTCGGGCTCTTCTACAACGCATAGGCCTTGCTCCCGAGCCCCCCCCGGGTGCCTCTCAAACATCTACCTCGGGCAACCAGGATACAAATCCGCGGCCCCAAAGAGTTCCCAGAGGCGAATGGTCCACAGTACAGAAATCTTCTACTCCTCGCAAGACCTCGTAATCTATCTCCCTGACTGTCTCTTAGGGATGAGAGACTCCCCATCCAAGGAAGGTCCATCTGGATCAGGGTTATTGAGAACCGTTCCGGATCGTATAGTGGCCACCCCTACTGGAGACTATCCGAGGAACTATGCCTACTCGGAGGCGAACCCTCCGAAATGTTCATATGTTGCCTAGTTTCTCACTGTACCGTTTATATGCTCTAGGTCTGCTGTTTTTTCTTTTTCTTTTTTTTTTCTTTCTCTTTTTTGTTTTTGCTCTCTCCGCTTACAGGTGGATCTCCATACCCATGGCCGTCTTGGAGCCACAGCGTAAAGCCGCTATGGACCCCCCTGGGAAGGGCTGTACCTCCTCCATGATCATTGACAGGCCTGTTTGTCTGATTTTAAGGTCTATTTGGACTTGTTATGTAATTGTTTTTCGTTTAACTGTGGGATTTTTTTTTTACGTGTTCACATTGGTACATTTTCACATTTGTAAGCATCCGCCTGCTATCATTGTACCCTCCGATTTGACAATGTTACATAGTTAATGTATCTGCATTATGTGGCCCCATCTTACTGATTCACTCTAGTCTGTCACCTCCCCCTCCCCGCACCCACACATATGGACCCACTGGGTGGCAGATGCCCACCTCGCCCCCCCCCCCCCCCGTCAGCCATTCACCTTTCGACCTCTCGATTGGTAAGTCCTAGCCACTTCCCCCATAGAGCTTGGTTGCTCTCAGCTGGTCCCCGGGTACCTAGGGTACCGCTCCTTCTGTCCCACCAGCATCCTGGACGGGCGTCCTGCACCACACCCGTCCTCCTACCCCCACTTTCCCGTCACACCTACAATGTTTCCCCAACCTCCCACCACACCTACAATGTCCCCCCAACCATGGTCGTCTTTGGTATCTATCCCTTCAGCAAATCAAAATTACAACTCACCACACATATTTTCACCTCCTGACTCTTCCCCTCTGACTTCCTCATGACACTCCGTTTGATTTCTTTCAATGTTAAAGGTCTTAATTCTCCCCAAAAAAGGGGCAAACTCTATGCTTCTTTACAGGCCCTTAAGGGCGACCTAGTATTCCTACAGGAGACCCATTTTATCAAACACTTGCACCCGGAACTTAAATCCAAAAGATTCCCCCTCTCTTATCATGCTTGTGACTCTGCCAAGAAGAGATGCGGGGTGGCAATCCTTTTCTCACGCAATATTGTCTTTGACCTCGCAGACTCACACAGAGATAAAGAAGGTAGATACCTTATCCTAGTCGGTAAATTGAACAACCTCCCGTGCACGCTAGTGAATATCTATGCCCCGAACCAAGATCAGCACAAATTCTTTAAACGCCTGGGAGCTACACTCTCTCAGGTTCGTAGGGGAGAATTGATAGTAGGAGGAGACTTTAATGCGGTCCTTACCCCCCACTTGGATAGATCTGCTCACTCAACTGCTCTTTCTGACGGGAGGGATAGGAGGAACTCTAGGGCCTTGCAGGATTTCATGAAACTGCACAATCTATACGATACTTGGAGAATCTCTGACCCCTTGGCCCGAGATTATTCTTTCTACTCCTCAGTCCATAACACCTATTCCCGAATCGACATGATCCTGCTCAGCCACGACTTGACCCTCAAACTCACTAATTCTATTATCCATTCAATTACATGGTCTGACCATGCCCCAATTTCGGCGGATCTCTCTTCCCTAGTTTCCCGGCCCTCCACTTTCTCCTGGAGACTCAACGAGTCCCTTCTCCATGACAAAAATACAGTAGCTCATATTAAATCCCTAATATCCGAATACTTTGAAACAAATGAATCTCCTGATATCTCACCCTCTTCTCTCTGGAATGCTCATAAGGCGGTCATTAGAGGACATCTAATGGCTTCGGCAGCAAATGCCAAAAGGGCTAGGGCAGCCGAGACCATGCGTCTCTCCACGGCCCTCCACCAGTTGGAGGAACAACATAAATCTAATCCTGACCCTGCTTTATTCAAACAATTGGCCTCTGTGAGGGGTGAACTTAACCTACTTCTCTCCCACCGAGTGGCCAACAAGCTGAAATGGCTGAATCAGCGTTTTTACGAAAGAGGTGATAAGGCGGACAAGCTCTTGGCCACTCGGCTGCGGACCAAAGTCTCGGCCCGTAATCTTATGGCTATTAGGGATCCCTCCGGAGCCCTGGTCTATGACCCAAAATTAATCCGCTCAGAATTCCAGAATTACTATTTAAAATTGTACAACCTCCCTCAACCCCCCAACACCTCGGCCCATCAGGAACAGGCAGAGCGTATAGATAAGTTTCTGGAGGATGCTCGCCTTCCGAAGCTTACTTCCCAGGCTGCAGATCGTCTTAGTGAACCCATCTCCTTGGAGGAGGTAGTGCAGGTTATTAAGGCTCAGAAAGCAGGAAAGGCACCTGGCCCTGATGGGTTTTCGGCAGCCTACTATAAGAAATTTGCTGCTCTTCTGGCCCCTCAACTCTCCACTCTTTTTAACTCTATTCTAAAAGGCAAACCCTGGCCTAAAGAATCTCTGGAAGCTCGGATAACCCTGATCCACAAGGAGGGCAAAGAAGTCCACAATTGTGCTAGTTATCGCCCAATATCCCTCCTTAATAACGACTTGAAACTATACGCCAAGATCCTGGCCAATCGCCTAAACACTGTACTCCCCGGGCTAGTTCACTATGATCAGGTGGGGTTTGTCCCTGGTAGGCAGGCCAGGGATAACACGAGGAGAACTATTGACCTCATTCATGTACTTAACATTAGGAAAACTCCCTCCATCATCTTATCCTTGGATGCCGAAAAGGCCTTCGACAGGATCTCCTGGCAGTTCATGACTCATACCCTCAAGCACTTCGGTCTGTCTGGGGACTTCCTGTCGGGGGTCCAGGCCTTGTATTCTCACCCTTCTGCTAAGGTTATGGTCAATGGTTCTCCTTCTGATCCCGTCCCAATAAGCAATGGAACCCGCCAGGGTTGCCCACTCTCCCCCTTAATTTTCGCTCTGGTCATTGAGCCTCTGGCAGCCACTATCCGAGCCTCCCCAGATATCAGAGGAGTGGTGACAGGATCTCTGGAGAGTAAGCTTTCGCTGTTCGCTGACGATATACTCCTCACGCTCCAGCAGCCAAGAATATCTTTGCCCAACCTGTTCTGTCTCCTATCGAGGTATGGCGACCTATCCGGGTATAAAATCAATATAACAAAATCCGAAGCCCTATTTCTTAATGTACCCTCACGGGACTGCTATGATCTCACCTCCCATTTTCACTTTAGGTGGCAGAAGAAAAAATTAAAATACCTGGGAGTATATATAACCACCTCATATGAAACCCTATATCAGGAGAACTATCCAGCTCTCTTCCACAAACTCAAATCAGACATCTTCTCCTGGCGAACCCTAATCATTTCGTGGCTGGGCAGGATCATTGCGGTCAAAATGACTGTTCTCCCTCAACTTCTCTACCTTTTCCAGACACTACCTGTGAGAATACCCCTAACTGAAATTTACTCTATGCAGCAACACCTCTCCAAATTTGTCTGGCGGGGCAGGTCTCCCAGGCTTCGATTGGCACTACTCAAAAAACCTAAGGGCGGTGGAGGCAGGGGCTTCCCCGATCTCAAGGCCTACTACTGGGCAGCCCAGCTTAGCTCAATAGCTTCCTCATTTGCTCCTCCGGCATCTCATGCATGGGCAGACTTGGAGGCTGCCTATCTCTCCATTCCCGGCCTCTCAGGCCTCTGGGGAGTCCCTTCTGATACTCGGAAGGCCCTAACCAAACGTTTTCCAACTCTGGAGTTTGCGGCTCGGATCTGGGAGACCTGCAAGGGCCATCTCTCTATCTTTCCTAACCCTCTGCACATTGTACCCCTGTGGCATAACCCCACCTTCCCCCCGGGAATGTCCCGATCTTTCTCTCGGCTATGGACTAGGGCGGGATTCCGATTTGCGGGGAGCCTTCTTGAGCGAGGAAGGCCCATATCCTATGACGCCCTCTGCTCCAGAGTCCCTAACTTCCGCCCGCCGTTTTACCAATACCTGCAGGTTCGGCACTTCCTCCTGTCACTCCTGTCGGACAATTCACCTCACTCCCCCTCCCAATTTGAATCTCTCTGCCTCTCTTCCCCTCTACGAAGGGGTATGATCTCGTCCTTGTATAGTATTCTACTAGGGAAACTGATACCCTCCGGGAACGCACATGAGAGGGAGTGGGAGAGGGATCTGGGCCCTCCCCCGGAGGAGGACTGCTGGGAGACCATCAGGTTGAATGTGGCTTCTAGTTCCATCTCCACATTAATTAAGGAAAATGCGTACAAAGTCTACTACAGGTGGTATCTCACACCTGACAGGCTCGCAAAAATGTACCAGTCAGCCTCTCCCGATTGCTGGAGAAATTGTGGCCATCGAGGCACCTTCATACATATTTGGTGGTCATGTCCGGTTATCTCCTCCTTCTGGGATAGGGTGTCGAGACTTCTTTCCTCCCTCCTCCAATGCCCTATCAGGAAGAACCCATGGTCCTTCCTACTCTGTTATCCTATACAAGACCTAGACACCCACTCCGCAAAACTTGCCTCGCATGTCCTGGCAGCCGCCAGATGTCTGATTGCTAAATTTTGGAAGCAAGCAAATCCCCCCCGCATCTCTTCTCTTAGATCTTATATATGGTTCATTGCCAACATGGAAAAAATCACGTCGCTGCTGCGAGACAAAGAAGACAAATTTCATCAAACTTGGGCCCCCTGGCTTTATGCCTAAAATCCCCGCAACTCTCTCTTCCTCCAAACAGTCTCTCCCTACACAACTCCAGATAACATCGACCCCCTTACTTCTTTAAAATACTCCCATGCAGATCTGACAGCGCCCCCTTCTGAAGGTGAACATGCTTTTCTTAAGTTTATCCTATGAGTCGACCATCTCCCCCCCCCTTACCTACCCTACTCCTCCTCCAATGCCTATTCCCTTTCCCTCCCGCCCCTTACCCATTACCACTTTGTTATATTACAATATATCTTACTGTTTTGTGAGTGACGTTGCTGGATATCTACACTGCTTTGTGATTATTTCAATCAATATGTTTGTTGTCCAAAGTCTATGTCATTCATACTTTATTATGCAATAAAAATTTTGAGTTAAAAAAAAAACTTATCCATTTTCTCATCTCCTGTCTTAACTACTGAAAGCTCCTTATATCTGACATTCCCCTCACCCATCTGTCCCCACTTCTATCCACACAAATGCAGTGGCGAGGTTAATCTTCCTCTATTTCCAAAGCACCACTCTAAATGCCTACACTGGTTCCCAATCCTCCAGAATACAATTTAAATTACTCCCTTTCACCTACAAAGCCCTCAACACCACAACTCCTTCATGCATCTTAAACCTCAGTTCAAAATGCTCTTCCTCACATCTTCAGATCTGCCTCTGACCTGTATCTTACCTCCTCCTCCTCCTTTCAGTCCCACTTACAAGAGTTCTGTGCCATTGACCACATATAAAATTCCCTACCTTGTCTGATCAGACTTACCTCTCTTTAAAGGCTCTCTGAAAATTCACCTCTTTACTAGAGCCTATCTTACCCCCTCCTATATTATGCATACTTACAGCCTCACTACTTTTACAATCTCCGCTCTATGTCACTCTCTGCCTTTAGCTCTTCCCTTTTCCCACTTGATTGTAAGCGTTCCCGAGCAGGGCCCTTCCTACCATTTGTTTTTATTAGATCTGCATTTATTTTGCTTACATTTAAAGTACTTGTTTTACGTATGCTCTGTTTTTTGCACCATCCACCACTGCGGAGCACCATGACACCTTACAAATCAACAACAATAACCATAGAAACAAAGTCCCAGTGAAATTAATTTCCAGGTGCTTAAATGAGTAGTCCCTCACAGCATAGGGAGTGATCTTATTAGAAAACAAACAAAAGAAGGTGGTTTGGGATCAATAAACTGAACATATTGTAGGTGCATTGATTTAGGTCAATTTTTGAAGTAAGGTGTATTTTTATATCGGTCACAGATCTCTGGAGGTGACTTAATATTGCTAATAACTTACAGTAGGGGATGGGTTAGTCCTTATAACACACAAATCTTTCTAACAAACTGAAGTGATTACTTTAGAACTCACAAATTATGTGTACTCATGTTATCACTTATATTATTAAGAGAAGTTTATAAATATATTGGCATCACTTGAGTATTATGTGGCATCTTACCTGACATCAGATAGCTGAAGCTGGTTGGACAATTCTGTCTTCAATCGCTCCAGTTCTTCCCTCAGTGGTATACTATCGTTTAGCTTCTTCAGTGCAACCTCTTGGTTACTCTCTATCCATGGACTGCAGGAAAAAAAGAAAGAAAAAGCAATTTTAAGTAATAACAACATGCAGAGAATGCAAATTCACTGAGTTAATTAAGAAGAAACTATAGCTAAAATGCAGTAACAGTGCTAACTGGAAGCTAATCAAGCACCAAACTAATATAAGTCATGTGTGAAATACGTTGTGTTCCACACATGATTTATATTAGTTTGGTGCACAACGCATTTCACACATCTGGAGTTCTGACACAAAACTAGAAACTTTTACATATATATTAGAAATGGCATATACATTACAAGGAAAAATGGTTGTAGATAAATATGGTCTGATCCCAATATAATAAAATAATAATAATAATAATAATAATAATAATAATAATAATGAGTGATCATATTTTTATTTGCAAATGTTACAGCTGTTTCACATTAGACTGCTTTAGTTTTCTTTTTTATGCAACTGTCTGGCTGAGCATCATAAGCGATATACAAAAATTAGACATGACTTCACTAAAGGGATAATAGCTTAATTGTGCCTAATACCTATGCCACATATAATTTGTCTAGGACACAAGAAACGGCATAGATAAAAAGCCATTTTGACCTTAGGTTCCTTTCCCTTTAGTGCAAAAAAATCTAATCAGAGTATTGGCAACCCATTACTAGCATCTACCGTCAGCAAATTAAAGGAGTTGATTTTCTCCAGAACACACATTGAAACTATTGGAAGACATCATCTTACAGTCCATCTTGGATCCATATTTCTACACATATCACTATGATGGGATAGAGAGACTTGTATACATTTCTCCCTTGACTGCTCTCATTTGCATAATACCACACCCCTGAGAATGTTGCAGTGTGCAGCAACCACTTGTGTAGTACAAATATGTGTCTCAAAAAAAAAAAATCTTTGCCAATAGCAAATTGTAATCCTGAAAATATCATACTTTGCAGCTGTTGACACTAAAATCGATCATTGCTACATTGTGCCTATTCTATGACCAAGGCACCAGTCTAGACCTTGGAAAAAGCAGTAACAAATGAGCTCTTGAAATTATGAAAAGCTAATGCAGAACACGTAATTAAAGTATTAAACAAGTATTAAACAGACAGAAAATACTGTCAAATAATGATTTTGAAAGCAACTTACCTAATTGTTATTTCCGCTCTCTGTGCTTGTTCCAGGTCCTCTTCCGGGTCTTTGAAACCAGTGAAGGAGTAATAGGTCTTGTCCCACTTTATGGGCCTGTAGAACGTGGACGTCGATCTCTTTGAAGAGTCTATAACTTCAGTTAAACTTTGTACATGGTCTGTAGACAATCTGCAGGAATTGAGAATGCCCAAGACTGTGCTCAAAAGGTCCCTGGTATCTAAAGTAAAGCTGACTGGTCGGAATTCTGTCAAATGCAATAAATAGGACTGCTTTAGCAAATGTTGCCATACCTTTACAAAACAAAACTGTGCGAGAGGGAGCTCAGGACAAAGATACAAGCCAAAGGCTAGTATCCCATGGGCACTTTGTAAACCCAAATATTGAATTTGATATTTATAGACTATTTGATTGCATAAACCACACAGTGTGACAGGAGCTCAGCATTTACACTGTTGAATATGTGCAGGCAAACACAGCATGTAAGTTACGGTTTCCTAACCTAAAAAGGTAGAGTTTGTTAACCTATGGGTTGGAAACCAAAAACGGGTAGACATGTAATTTATGGTGTGTTGCCATGGGACTCTTTTTAAAAGACAAATGTTTTTTGCCATCTTGCTGGCAGTGTAGGTCCACGAAAGAGTACATAACGATGATGAAAAACAAAAATTTTTATGCTTTCACTTCTACATGCCTGAAGAAACAAATGAATGAAAATACATTATTCAAAGCTAGACCATGTGGCCATAAAGTGGAGCTCAACACTAATCTAAATCCTAAACTAATATACTACAGAAAAACTCCACCCAAAATGTAAAAACTAGTATTTGTTGGAGATCACCAAGTTAATAGCAATAAATCCTCACTTTTACTTACCTACAATGCTCTGTTAGCCAGAGCCAACTGTTCCCCATAATCACCAATAGTCCCACATGTGTCCTGTATACTACAGCCACACCGGTTTCAAACAGACAGCATGCACAGTGCATAGGGGAGAGTTGTCGACAATGCTGCCTTGCTTGAATGAGGAGCACTGTAGAAGTATACAGAAGACTGGTGTGGGACAATTGGAGGTTTTAAGGGACCTAGCAGATACTGCAAACGGGGACATCAGAGGTAAATAATGCTCATGTTTCAAACACAGATCTTTTCTTAAACCTAGATGATTTCAGTGGTACAAAATGAGCATTGCTAGCATATGACCTCATACATAAATAGTAGCACGTAAGCATCTACCCAATTCCTTGGTGGATTCTTGGTCATTCTCAGAGTTCTGCTCAGTTTCTCGAATATAAAACGTGAGTTGGGCAGGTTTGTGAGATCTGAGGCCGGGCTTTTGAAGATTCTCTAGATATCCATTTAATCGTTTCAGGGAATTTTCATTAACCTCCTAAAAAGAAAACAGAACATTTCATAGTGAGCACAGGAAATATTTCTGTCCTTTGTAATAAAAACAATATTGTATTAAAATGACAAACATCCACCAAGTTTTTGTTGTCTCTGTTCTAATTCACCCACCAATCTACAAAAACGTATCTTCTTTCTCAGCTCTCACGTTTCTATCACATTTAACCTCTCATTGTCACCCATGATCGCTAGATTCTTTTTAGAATATCCCTGATGTGGTCTATTTTTCCCACAGCCCAAAAAAAAAACCAAGAGAACAAAAAAAAATAAAAATAGAATTTTATTGTTTTCTATGGATACCAATGTTCAAGTCATGCCCTCTTCCCTTATCATAAGTCCAACTAATACCTTGGGATTGTTATCAGCATAGACTATGTTTAAGTTACTATTCAGCTAACTCTCACAGAAAATAGTATTTGTTAATCTAATTAATAGATTAGAAGTGATATTTTACATCAGCTGTTATATTTGATCCCATGTAGACAGTATGGTTACCACATACATGCCAACTCTCCCGGAAAGTCCGGGAGACTCCTGAAATTCGGATCAGTCTCCCGGGCAAGCTGGCATTTCTCCCGCATCCCAATCTCACACCGAGAATCGCATCATTTGACGCGATTCTCGGTGAATCACGCAATTTTGGAGGGCGGGAGGGGGGCGGGACGAGGCCAATCGCGTCATTTTGGCCCCCCGCAATGCAAATTACGTTTTCGTGGGGGGCGGGGCCAAAATGACGCGATTGGCCTCGTCCCGCCCCCTCCTGCCCTCTAGTCACGCCCCCTCTCCCGGAAACAAGTTTCCGGGAGTTGGTAAGTATGGGTTACCATTTATGGATCCTTATATCCATAGTCTGAACAAACTTATCGTTCAGGCCACTAGGGGCTTATAGGACTTTGCTTTGTCTACTTTCTTTTTATATATATCACATAACATCTCAGCTCACTTAACTACATTAGTGGACAGGCCCTGACAAGTGGGCTAAGGGGGTTGAAGCATACAGATGTTTCTCTGGAGCCTTTGGTAATATTATCTATAGAAATCAGGCTCTGCCCTGATCAGCCATATGTGCAACATAAAGTACTCCTTGCATGTGTGACTGACGAATATACAGAGAGTTGACAAATAAACCACTTTTGGTTAAATTTTGTCTTTGTGAATTCTTAGCATTTCCTGAAGGTCATCATTGGGCCACATTCAGTATATAATGTTTACACCGATAATCTAATAGCAGAAATCAGCTTTCTATATATCAATTAGCTTTCGGTTTTAATATTTGTAGATTAGGCTTGTTGATGAGATTTAATTTGTCCTACAGGTGTCCCTTGAAACTGAGCTAATAGACCATAAAATTATGTCCATTTATAGGTTTTTGTTGTGTTCACAGCACCCTCTTATGGTTAAAGGTCTATGAAAGTCACAGGCTGATGTGATTTCCTTAATTGAGAAAGATACCTATACATTGTTTAAGTGGATTGTATGCACCAATTTAAAATGTTCATTATGTACTAGGACATCTTTTTGAATTTTACTTGAGTTTATCTTCTGGTTCATTTCTTGAATCAATCCATTTACATATTTGGATTATCCTAATGAAAATACTGTACATGTTTGCGACACCCTTTGTGGGCAAATGGAACAGCTGAAACAATGCAGCATCGTACATTTTTGACACACTTACAGGACAGGGATGTCTAGTCAACTTTTGAATTATTATGGCAGCGATGTTTAGGGTGTCAGTAGATTGATTTTCCATTTCACCCTTTCTGTATACCTTTAACTGAAATGCTCTTTTGTTATTTTGTGTCGTACTGAGCTTTGGGTTTGTAAAAAAAAAAAAAAAAAAAGTTTAATACTTGAGGCTACTTACTCTCTCTCTTGGGTGTTGACCAAAGAAATCTGGATGTACAGCAAAATAGAATGGTCTTAAAGCATTCACAGCATCTGCACCTGAGAGGGCCCTGGATTGGAGCAGACGCTTATAAAGCAATTGTCCCCAGCACAGCCTGGAGAAGATGAAAAACACGCAATGAACATATAGTTCACTATTACTAGATTTCAAGAGAGGTTTACACCTAAAGTTTATTATAAACCCTTAGTTTATAAACCTGTACTTATTAAGTAATAAGCAATTTGAACGGAAGAGAGTATTTAATTGAACATGCCGTCTATCATCAACATCATTTTATATAGCGCCACTAATTCCGCACTGCTGTACAGAGAACTCACTCACATCTGTCCCTGCTGTATGCTCTGTCCTGAGTCATCTTCCTTGATGCGTTGCAGCAAGACATCAAGTGGAGCACAAAACACTTTGTTATAACCAGATAAGGAGTTTTAAGAAAAAGCCTTAAGAGGCCTAATAACATTGCTATTTTATTAATGTATTTTAAGGTCCATGTTACACGGATGCTTCAGCCTGTTATTTTACATTGCTCACTAGATTTCTCAAGAAAACAACAAATCCCAAATGCTGTTTTCAGCACTTTCCAATAAGTTAAATGCACAGATGGAATAATATATATTGGTTTGTTAGAGCATAAGAGTATAATAACATAGGGAGATATTTTGAGGGACAGAATTGTCAAGAAAGTTGTGTCTTACTGTGGATTTACACACTGAGGTTTATTTATTAATACTGCTTAAAGGTGCAAATCTGCACTAAATTTCCTTAACAACCAGGCTTTTAATTTTTAAGCTCGAGGTACGTACTCCAATCACCCAGTGCCGTGCAAAAACAGTGCTGGGGGCTTGGGACTTAAAAGGAAAAAGGAAAGAGCCCCGTTGCTCCCTGTCCCCCGAAGCCAAAAGGCCTCTTTGGAGGACAAAGATTCTTCGGACACCCCTTCGCCAAAGCTAGGGGGTGCCCCTTTACGTCCCCGGCCCTTGGAGCCAAAAGGCCCCTTAGAGGGCAAGGGTCTTCAGGACTGCTGCAAGGCTCGGGGCAGCCCCCTTTACCCCAGGGTCGGCCGAAGCTTTCCCCGGGGGACTGGTTCTTCAACTCTCCCCATAAGGAGAGAGTCTCAGATGACTGAGGGAGAGCGGTTCCCCTTAGGGTCAAACCCAAACCCAAACGTGCAGACGGAAATCAAACAAACAAATCCGTGCAAAAAAAAAATGCTAAATGTGCATAAGTGCTACATGTTCAATAAATAAAAATAAAAAAGTGCCGATAAGCCCCAGCCTGATGGCCGGAGGGTGTAAACATTTTTCTGGCCCAGCCATAAGGCCGGGACCAAGAAAGTAAATAGTGGTGCAGGGTTCGCTCTCAGTGTATTGTGCCCCGTGCCTTACTCTTTACACGTGATCGTGGGGCCACCACCACCCGTGCATTTTCAGGTCTCCTCCGGGCCCTGTCCCCCGGAGGCACAGACACCTCGAGCCGCCAAGTCACCACCGGCCTTCTGGCATCAGACCAAGGAGACCCATCCCTTCCAGGGCGGCCCTGACACACCCCTTTTAGGACAGGAACTACACTGGATCTTAGCCAAAAGGCAGAGAAGCGAATTGAAGATTGTGTGCTGTGTTTCAGTGCAAGCAGATTTGCACCTCTGAGCAATGTTACTGTCACATCTAAAGGAAATCACTGATTGGTATTTCTAACAAGTGCAACCTGCAATGAAAACTGCTTGGAAAGTGTCGAAGTCAAATAATTGGATATGGTCATTTCAAATTAATATCTAGCAATCTGATTGTCTTTGTCTGAAATTATGCGGATAGCACGCTACGGCGTGGAGGAGAGTATTCAACCACAACACAAGCGAACACTTGTACACACATTTACACGAACACATACACTTGTAATTAGTTCAACTTAAAAATAATTCAAACACATAGGGCTAGATTTACTAAGATGCAGGTTTGAAAAAGTGGGGATGTTGCCTATAGCAACCAATCAGATTCTAGCTTTCATTTTTTTCTAGCTTTCATTTATAATGAAATGTAGCCGAATTTATAGTTAAATATAGTAATGTTAAATACACTTTAGTGAGATCTAAGGTTCAGGATACAGGAAACATATCATGTCTAGTATCATTCTAATCCCCTATTTATCCTCAGACGTCCGGTTCAATTGCCTAAGAGATCGCACCTTGCATATGCAAGATATGGATTATAGAGAATAAATGATCAGAATGGTATTGTGTGTGCAATGCAAATAGACCAGTTTGAACCAGCTTTCGGCAGGAAGATTAGTATGCATCTGTTGAGAGCTGACCCCCACCCTTGGAGGGCATCATTAGAACTAGCCAATGACCTGCATTTCACTGGACTGTCCTGAACCCTGAACCTATGGAAACATGCCAAATCATCTCTATTGTTTTCACTGTATCACGAACTGTATATAAGCAGGAGCTCTGGGTCCAACAGTCAGTCTCTTTGACCACAGACTTCAGGACTAAATGACTGTATGCTGGATCCAGGGCGCCTGCATATGTAATCGGCTGCACTTATTTTATTGAATTGTTACTTTGCTACTTTTTGCTATTAAACCGCTTTGTGAGTTGGAACCACACTATTTGAAGTAGACAATCTTCATTGGTTAGCGACTAGACGTACATAACAAAAGCATAGTCTTAAAATGATCCAAAACTATAGAAGTGTTAGAATAACAGATGTGCAATAAAAAAAGAAGCACTCTGCTAACCAAAAAACAAACATTTTAAAAATTAGCAAGAATGAAAAGAAATCCTGCTAGAGATAACTGGCCAAATATTTAGATATTTGTTTATTCCTATAGTTATCTCCAGGTCAACAATGTGTCACTCAATGTAACTGAAGACAAGGCTGTATGAAATATGAATGATTGAGGTCAGCTTCAAGATCTTACCTCTTTGTGGCTCTGCAGCCGGCAAACATGTCAGCATTCAGAAATCAAGTGAAAACCTTAAACAAAAACAAATATTATAAGTCAAATGCAGTCTGGACTCACATGAGCTAAATATAATCAATACCGCAGTGGATATAAAAAGTCTACATGCCCTTTTTGAAATTGCAGGCGTTTGTGATGGAAAGCCTGAAATGAAGATAAATTATGCCAGACCTTTTCCACCTTTAATGTGTTGGCACGGAGCAGTACGTTCCATCTCCTACCTATTGTATGTAATCCCAGATGGTCTAGTGGTAACAGGAAGTGGGTCATAGTCCGGCCACCCGCATTGCACTACTGCGCATGCGTGGACCAGAAGACTTTCGTGCAGTTCTTCTGTGACCGTTGGTGAAGAGCGATAGATGCTTTCTGTGGTAGCTGCATCATCTGCATGTGTTCATATCAATATATAACTATTATAAAGTGATTGGAGGCACCAATTTAATGAAAAACCATCCTCTTCTATCACCCACAACATAAGTTTATTATTTGCACATACGAATGTCCTGAAAACTGTGTTAAGTACATTAGCTGCATAAGTCTAATATACAGGATCTCATTGCTGAGAGGTAATAATCAGGAGAGGAGTATAAAATATATACAAATAAATTACATGTACCATGGAAAACTATTATCAATAAGTGGAAAAAATGAGGCATAATGGGGACATTACCAAGATCAGGAAGTCCCTCCACAGAGGATGAGAGGACAAGGAGAAAACTCATCACTGAGGCTAACAAGAGTCCTACTGCAACATTAGAGCAGCTACAGGAACTAGTCACTCCCTGCATATGACAACAATCTCCTGTATTCTGCACATGTTAGGGTGGCAAGCTGGAAGCTATTTCTTGCAGAAAAAGAACATCCAAGCCCATCTAGATTTTTCAAAAAAACAAAAAAAAAAACCAATAACATTCAATTAACCCAAACCACCTGGGAAATGTTCTATGGTCCAAGGTTGAACTTTTTGGACTTAATTCTAAAAGATGTGTTTGGTGCAAAGACAACACAATTCATTACCCAGAACACTATACCTACTGTGAAGCATAGTGGTGGCATTATGCTTTGGAGCTGCTTCTCTTCAACTGCGACACAGGCTCCAAATCAACCAAGGAACAGCTCCAGAAAAGGAGGGAGGAGTAAGATAGAAGTGCAAAGTCCAGGGGTTAAATATATTAAAGTGTCGCTTTTTGCAAGTCGCCGGCAATTAGCGAGTTTGCAATCAAAATTTAAAGCGACGATGGCATTAAGGGCAAAACAATGCCTTTAAAACCGTTGACACTTTAAATTTTGACTGCCAACTTTCCGGCGACTTGCAGAAAGCGGCACTTAATACAATTACCCCCAGGTGTGCAAAATTGATAGAGACTTATTAAAAAAGACTCACTGCTATAATAAAAGCAAAAGGTGTTTCTGCAAAGTATTAGTTTATGGGGTATGCACACTTATACAACCAGGGCATTGTAATGTTCTTTTTTTATTTCACTTATTTTTTTCTAAAAATTGTCAATTTGTTTTTTACTTGAATGTTAATGGCTGCAAGGTCGCAATAAAGGTGGAAACAGATCAGACATGATTTATCTTGATTTCAGGCTTCACATCACAAACATCTGCAATTTCAATAAGTGTGTGTAGATATTTTATAGCCACTGAATATTGTAGTGTAAAAAATGAATTTGCACAAATCAAAACACATAAATTGTAGATTTTGGATATTTAAAAATAAGCCCTATATAGCTCAGAATTGAGATTTTCCCACACCCATAAACAGAGAATTTTATGGAAGATGAGAACCATTCAGCCCATCAAGTCTGGCCATTTTTTACCTGATAACCCCAGATTTGAACCTCTGTTTCTATCTGGAGATGGCTTAATTAAAAGATCTTTGGTTTTATTTAAACATACTAAAAATCAGACAATATTTTTGGTTCATTGCTGTCAGGCGCGGGCTGGCAGATGTTGGCCCGGGGGGCGCACAGCGCACAGTCGGCCGCATCACATGACACGTGATGCGGTCGCGTCATCGATGACGCGGTAATGTTGGTAATTTTTATTGTAGGATATTGAGTATGTTCTAATAAAACCAAATATCTTGTAGCTAAGCCAACTCCAGTTCGCTTCTTACATGTGATTCTGCCATTAACAGACATACTTAGTTTGATTTAATTTCGATTTACTTTGATTTCAAAAAATATTTTTATTTGTTGGGGTTTACCCATAGTGGTTTAGGACTGTTTAACAATGTCATCATTTCTTCATATTTGCAACAGAATACATGAAATGTCTAGAATGTTTAATTTTTTCAAAATCTGTTTGAGACAAAGCACTACACAAATCAACATACAGGGGCCTGACTCATCTAGGAACGGAAGTCCTGTTGTGTGCTGCATTTTCCATACAATTGCTCTGCGCATGCTCAGAAACTGTCAATGCCAGTGAATAGATGTGCACGCAATTCAAGTTCGAACGCAAATGACAATACACACAGCCTACCATTTCAAGGGGGGGAGGGGGGGAAAGAGGGCTGGACGCACATAGGCATCTAGAGTAACGGCGGGTCAAGATCGAGCGCATGCAGAATCTGATTAAAGCCCTGCGCATCTCTCAGGTACGTTTTTTTAGCCAGATCACTTGCGCCAGCTACAGGGCTTAATACAGTAGTATTAACAGGTGTTAATGTATTTAGTCATTTTTTTTATATCTGTGCATGTCCTACAGTGTCTTCTGTGTGTGCATACGCTCACATATAACCAGAGTATACTTCTACATGTATTCAAATGGAAACGTTTCTTGAGATCCGCTTGAACTTGAATATGGATGAATGTACATGCAATTTTTAAAAATGCAAATTGCATTTACTTTGCTTAGCTTCAGGCCAACAGTGCATCTGGAGCAGATTCAAATGACATCTGAATTCTGTCAGGTTTGACAATAGTGTTTATGGTAATTGACGTTAGCATTATTGGTGTAGACAACCACCTGTGATCCTGTTCTCGCTTTAAGTTGCTCTCCCTACTGTTTAAATTTTTGGGATAAAAAGCCTCTCTAATTGGGTGGAGATGCAGGGTGGGTTGTGGGAGTTACGCTGCAAGTTACAGTACAAGTTAGCTAAAAGGATATTAAACAATATGTGATTATGTGATACATGCACACAGGGTCGGACCGGCCCACCGGGGAGCCAGGGTATCCACCGGTAGGCCCCGACCTTGATGGCTCCCCTTTTCGTTGGTGGGGAAAGCGGATACCTTAAAAAAAGTCCACACTGGATGTCGAGCGTGACGTCACCACGCCCGATGTTCAGTGAGGAGCGGCGTGCAGAAATAAAAGAGAAGAAAGAAGCTGATAGAATAGGTAAGTGAAGGAACGGAAGCAAGGGGGGGGGGGGGGCATGGGGAGCACGGCAGAGCGTCAAGGGGGGGGCGAAGGGAGCACGGCAGAGCGTCAAGGGGAGGGGCGAAGGGAGCACGGCAGAGCGTCAAGGGGAGGGGCGAAGGCAGCACGGCAGAGCGTCAAGGGGGGGGGCGAAGGCAGCACGGCAGAGCGTCAAGGGGGGGGGCGAAGGCAGCACGGCAGAGCGTCAAGGGGGGGGGGCAAAGGCAGCACGGCAGAGCGTCAAGGGGGGGGCGAAGGCAGCACGGCAGAGCGTCAAGGGGGGGGGCGAAGGCAGCACGGCAGAGCGTCAAGGGGGGGGCGAAGGCAGCACGGCAGAGCGTCAAGGGGGGGGCGAAGGCAGCACGGCAGAGCGTCAAGGGGGGGGCGAAGGCAGCACGGCAGAGCGTCAAGGGGGGGGCGAAGGCAGCACGGCAGAGCGTCAAGGGGGGGGCGAAGGCAGCACGGCAGAGCGTCAAGGGGGGGGCGAAGGCAGCACGGCAGAGCGTCAAGGGGGGCGAAGGCAGCACGGCAGAGCGTCAAGGGGGGCGAAGGCAGCACGGCAGAGCGTCAAGGGGGGCGAAGGCAGCACGGCAGAGCGTCAAGGGGGGCGAAGGCAGCACGGCAGAGCGTCAAGGGGGGCGAAGGCAGCACGGCAGAGCGTCAAGGGGGGCGAAGGCAGCACGGCAGAGCGTCAAGGGGGGCGAAGGCAGCACGGCAGAGCGTCAAGGGGGGCGAAGGCAGCACGGCAGAGCGTCAAGGGGGGCGAAGGCAGCACGGCAGAGCGTCAAGGGGGGCGAAGGCAGCACGGCAGAGCGTCAAGGGGGGGCGAAGGCAGCACGGCAGAGCGTCAAGGGGAGCGAAGGCAGCACGGCAGAGCGTGAAGGGGGGGCAAAGGCAGCACTGCAGAGCGTGAAGGGGGGGCAAAGGCAGCACTGCAGAGCGTGAAGGGGGGCAAAGGCAGCACTGCAGAGCATGAAGGGGGGCAAACGCAGCACGGCAGAGCGTGAAGGGGGGGCAAAGGCAGCGTGGCAGAGTGTGATAAAGGGGGGAGCAAAGGCAGCATGGCAGAGTGTGATAAAGGGGGGAGCAAAGGCAGCATGGCAGAGTGTGATAAAGGGGGGAGCAAAAGCAGCATGGAGGGTGCAGTGTGATCATAAGGGGGCACAGCATGTCGATGAAGGGGCACAGTAATGTGTGTGTGATGGCACAGCTGGCTTCTGGAAATGTAATGTGTGTGGGGTAGGTGGTGGCTAACTAAAGGGTGCTATTTTGTTTGTGGGGTGATGGTGGAGCAATTTAATTTTATAGAGGGACTATTAATTGATTGTGGGGCTGAGTTTGAGGAGCATGAGGTCTGTTTATTAAATGTGAATATGAATTATTTAATGGCAGTGACGGTTGCGAGAAATAGGTATATTTATTATACGTAAATGCTATTAATTTATTGCTGGGGCTGTTTGGAGGGAGGGAAATAGTATTCTCATTTAATAAATAAACCTATTACTTTAATGTTGGGGCTGGAGGAAGGCCTAAGTATTAATCGTGGGTCCTATTGATTTAGTGCCGGGGCTGATTGGAATTTTCTAAATGTACCTATTTTTTTTCTCCAAATAGGGCCCCCAACATTCCAGGATCCAGACAAGATGCAACTAAAGAAACCAACAGCCACAGGTGGTAAAAGTGACAAGAACAGGTAGGAGAGAGCAGGACAGTCTTACAAATGTTCTGATTCTAGCGGGACAATACCGATTTTTGGTGACTGTTCTGCCCAATCTAAGGGGCAGGTCAAGACTGTGTACTCTTTATATACACACTGCATTCTTTATATACTACACATTGGTGCTAGCTGTCCTTCGTTGGACGACAGCTCCCCCTCTAGTGTCTGGTCTCGCCTCTATGATGGCTGGCCACACCCCCTCTGGTGGGTCTCTAGAGTTGCAGTTCCCCGGTGGGCCCATCATGCCCCAGTCTGACACTGCATTCACATCTATTATACGAGATTGTGCTAGATTGTGTTATATTAGACAAAATTCAACAGGTTATATGGTCATTCCCTCTCTCTAAAACACGAAGCATTGATGAATTACTAGCGGAAGCTACACATTTTAAGCACAAGAATTACCCCCACAAGTGTTAAATCTTTATGGAGCCAATTATGAAAATAGTTTACTGCCCCCCCTCAATGAGAAAGGTGATGATAAAAAGCCTGGGAAGGAGCATAACCCACAAAATGTGACTCATATTGCCACAAATTCTCTTATGAATATGGATGCTAAAGTTTTTTTGTGTTTTTTTTTAAAAAAAAATCTAATACCTAAATAAAATCATTACATCAGTAGTTCTTAAGGACTTTGGTTTATACCAGGTAGATCTACCACTATAAAAAGAGATATTATATACCAACTGTCAAATTAAACATGACAAAGCTAAAATTTAATTGTCTTTTGACACCACTAAAGCGTTTGAGTTTGTTGAGTGGAATTTTTGTGGTCGATCATGCTGAAAATTGTCTTAGCCTAGAATTTTAAAATGGACACATACCTTATATCTCTGTATAGAGTTAACACTCAAGGGGGATTAAATCTCAATGGAACGAGACGCTCTTCAAACCTGTCCTTTATAACTGCACTTGAACTTTAAACCCAAGTAATAGGTAGCAACAAAATATTATAGATTTATCACTAGGGGAGAGTTACAGGAATAAAATCTCAGAACTATATGCTGACTATATGTTAATATATCTGGAGGATCCTCAGTCTTCACTTCAAAATATACAATGAAAGACAACTTGTAGCACCCTGTGTTTTATCACATTAGTGTGGATTGAACTATATTAAAAACTCAAAACATCATTTAAAGCCTAATTTGGTATGCAGATTACACTGTGATGGTTTCTTTTTTGCGTTTTCTTTTGTTCACATGATGAATCGGGATAAGAGTAGAATAAAGTTCATACATTTCTCAAGAGAAGAACCACAACACTTCAAAGAGAGAATTTTGTTTGAAAAAAAAAATTATTCGTTGTATTTTTATATGTATACATGTCACACCATGTTGCTTTTTGTGACATAATTGTTTTTCATAAGCGCAGATTTGCACTAAATTTGTTAATAGGATATTTCAATTCAAAATATGTTGCAAGTGGTAAACAAATTTGGCCAATTTTCTGGCCTAAGAATAAATTAAGATAAATCTTTTATATTCTTAGTACATAACATCCCTAGGACAAGTATGGTATCTTCACACAACTTGGAAATCACTTTTAAAAATGTTGGTATCAAATATGGAGTTGAACCCATCTGATAAAAAAAAGAGAGAACATATTATACAGAATGTCGATATCTAATTTAAGAAACATATTTGCATTGTTGGTTAAAATGATTACCCAAATAAATAATATTTTTGCACACTCTCCAATCTTCTTTCCTTTATCCCAAGTTCAAATAGTCTATAAACTTATAACACACTTGATGTGACTCAGTGGCGGATCCCCTACTAGGGGCTAGCTGCCGACAGCTGCACACTGTGCAGGTCCGTTCAGCAGTGTCAGTGTGCTGCCCGGCTGCTCTGATTGTGTTTTAAACACAATCAGAGCAGCCGGGCAGCAGACTGTCACTGCCAAGCGGACCTGCATATACTGTGCAGCAGCCGGCAGCCTTAGACATCAGAAAGGGGACGGGCCTATATCGGCCCCCCTAAAATCGCCCCTGATGTGACTTCTGTCCAACAGTACTACAGCACCCTAGAAATTACAACATTAATAGCAGGTCTGGCACTTCCCGGTTTTCATTCATACTTTTTAGCTGCATTTATAAAATACTTATTACTGGTTACAACCACAAGCTGGCACCCCTTCAGTAGTGCTGGAGGTGCAGACTACCAGATCAATTCAAAAGCTGGTTGAATCTTTAGTGATGTGTTCCTCGGCAATACACAAACATACGACATTAATAAGGATGGTGAGCAAGGCTTGGAGAGAGCTTCATAGACTGGTATGTGAGCACCTTCATTGCTCCACCTTAGTCCCATTGTAAAACAATGAGATCTCTCACAATTAGTACTACTATCCAACAATTAAAGGGATAAAATGATCAGCCTGGCCTTTGCAAATAGTACCATTGTTATTGTATATGTAAATGCTAAATATCTATAGTGAAGTAATAGAAATGTAAGTCATGGTGTTTAAACTGCAATGTAATGTCTAAATCATTGATTTTGTCAAATAATAATATTTGAAAATCCATAAAAATATTTTTTTTGTTTTTTCAAAGGAATAAAAGAAGGAGCATCTTTCTCCTCCCAAGATAACAGTCTACTACAGAAGAGCATGGTGAACTTATTTAGATAGCTTCAGTTATTTCATGTTTTCTATTCAAATCAGTGCTTGAAGTGGGGAGGTATACCAGTACTTCTCCCCACTCCGAAGGTGGTTTCACACTCTGCCGTCTGTTGACTTTATTAGAGAAATGATTTATATTAGCTCAGCTGCCCTTCTATTTACTTCCAGTTGGCTGGCTCCTCCTCAGGGACTAGCCACCTTAATACATGAGGTGCACGGATCACTATGACTGATCTGTACCTCCCCTTCTCCCTCTGCGCATGTCAATGTCCTAACCCGTAACTTCCCAATTCTCCCCTCACCATCTACCAGATCCATTAGAGGCCCTCATCTGTCCCCTGCTCCATTCTCTATTCCTGGACTGCATCCACAGCATCTAATACCAGCATACTTTCATTCCAGTTCATCACAAGATGCCTTCCTGTGGGTAAGAGGCACTACATTAACGGGGAAGGGGCTGTCGGGGCATTGCATTTATAGGGACTGGGCTGGAGGCACTGCAATAATGGAGACCGGGATGGAGGGCAATGCATTAATAGGTACTGAGCTGGAGAGCATTACTGTAATTTGGGAGTATAGCTGTAGTATGGGGGTATTACTGATTGATGTAATGTGGAAGGTAAGTACTAGTTAGCTGCATAATTCTCCCAAACATTGTTGTTCTTCAGATATGAGGTATATATAAGCATTTGGAGACTTCCCTTTAAAAATCCTGCCTTTCCCCTCCCATGGTATCTATAAGGGAGAGGTTAAAAAAACAAAGGGAGGCATTACAGGATGTTGAAAAGACACAAAAGATATGAAGGAAGATGTCAGTGTACAAAGGAAACATGAGAGATGTAGGAACACGGGAGACAGTAAAGAAAGGTAAAGTAGTACAGGAGACGTGAAACAAACGTGGAGAGACGTGGCTGGGCACAGGGCGATTAGCCTTACATCATGTGACATGTTTATGTTATCCTACATTGTGTTAAAAAGCATCTAATATTAATTTCATTATTACAAAAATCCCCAGGAACCCCAGCTATTCACTTTAAATTTCCATACCACCACTTCTAAATTTCCATTTCAACCACTGATTCAAATAGTGGTTTACCTTGCTTTTTTTTTTTTGCATTTATACACCTTGTCCTTTTACCACTGCAAACATCATCATCACCATTCATTTATATACCGCCACTAATTCTGCAGCACTGTACAGAGAACTCACTCACATCAGTATGTTTTCGGAGTTTAGGAGGAAACCCATGCAAACATGGGGAGAACATATCCAGATCTTCCATTGCTTACTTTTATATACTGAATGCTTCTGCAAGTGCCAGCCTGTTGGCTGTCATAAGTATTAACCAATTATACCTAAATGGCACTGTCCATGAGTAGACATGACAAGCGAACTAAAGCATTGCAAGTCACTCACAGTTCAAGTATATTGATAGGTAGTGATGTTTTGATTGGGACCACAGACTCTTGCTTATCTGGACCCTTACTTGAAGAGGATTTGAAGATAAGATACACAAGATTTTTGTTAAAGATGAACCCTCTTGTCCTGAGGAAGGAAACACCTGCCATGGATTGTGTTGAAAGTCTAGTCAAAGACACTCCATTCTGGGAGGGAATCACACAGGACCCAACCAAACTTCTTCAGAAAACATACTGTAATCATGTGCTCCACTGAAGCTTTTATCGGGGACTATGTAATGAAGGGTTTGGACAAATCCCAGGAGCCAGGTTACTAATACACCAAATAAGCTGCTGATGTCAGCTATTTATTTTAGAGTAATTTCTATTGATGTTGATGGATGCAATTCTTTCCTAGATACTTAAAAGAGTCTGCTGGCTCTTAAACATTTTGGTGGGGTAAAGGCTCAGACCACAGACAGACAACAAGGCATCTATGGGTAAATGTATCAAGCTACGAGTTTCTGGAGGGTTTAAAAAGTGGAGAAGTTGCCTATAGCAATCAAACAGATTATAGCCATTATTAATTTAGTACATTCTACAAAATGATACCTAGAATCTGATTGGTTGCTATAGGCAAAATCTCCACTTTTCAAACTCACGGAAAACTTGCAGCTTGATACATTTACTCCCTGGTGTTTGTATGTTAAAGGCTAAAATACAATGACCTTTCCCTTTAATAGTACACCTTTCCCTTTAAGAGTCTTTCATTACTCAAATGCTGCCATATGCATCAGAACTAACCATGAAATGTCATTAGAACTCAAAAAGAGCAAGCGAGGTAAAGTAGGTTGAAGGGAAAAAACAAACAAACAAGACTTATCCAAAATAAAGAGGCAATATGGTTTTATAAAAAACAAAAAAAAACAAAAAACATAATGACGCACAACCAGGTCTTCTAAATGTTGATAAGTCATCCCCCAGAGAGAGAATCTCTACCATAAGGAGAAAAAACATCTATACCATAGACTTGAGTGCATCCCATTTTACGGTCTCGTTTAAACGGTCTATAAACTTCACAGCTTAACACTGGAATGTCTGTTTCCACTACCAGTCTGGGATTATTTACCACCCTGGCCATGGTTTTGCAATTTGCAAAGGTATGCAGATTTGATGCATCCCAGCTTTGTTCCTGGAAATCAAGGTGCTCCAGCAATTAAGATTCTCTAAATCTTAAAACCAAGTAATATCTTTAAAAAAAGTGAAACCCTACACAGTATTTATCATAAGGTCCACATTCAATAGTATGTAACAAATGAGCAGCAATAAACACAGACCTGGTTATTGGAGAATCAATGGCTGAAACTCTCCAGATATCTGTCCTACTCCTTAGAAAAACAGAATCATCACCTACATGGTTAGAGGTCTGCCTATATTCTGCACCGCTCCATGTACTTTGCTGCCACACAAGTAGCACAAAGTTTCAAATATTGTTTTCAGGTGAAAAACAGTCTTTTCAAATAACTTAAAATTGCAAAAAGGGCAAACAAACAAAAACATGAACTCAATTAAATAAAGAAAGTGGACACCTATTATACAACAGATGAAAGAATATACAAATTCAATGAAAAGGAAACATAGGAGGAATTACATGGTTTATTACAACTATTACGGAAAAAGTCACCAGCCCTGATTAAAGATTTCTGTCTCTGATCAGAGGATGCTCACCTAGAAAATACAAAAACAAAACACGAGGCAAATATGGTATGGATAATACTGGAAGGCATCATCCAGTAACGTGGAAACACCAAAAACGTGCAGTTGCAGAATGTGAAAACCTCTTTCCTAAGAAAAGGCTGTTATCAGAAACACAAAGAAGCTTTCGTAGTTAGCAGAAAAAAACCACAAAACAGGTGGCCACATCCTTGCAGAGTATATCGACACAAGTTCTGTGCCACCACACAACCCGAATAAGCCTTGAATGCCCAATATAATACAACTTCATGCCTCATGTATACACAGAGAGCCCCTTCTACCCCAAATATAAAATATAATTCCTCCCCTGTCTGCATTCCCGTGTGTCACTTTGCATGAGCCTGGATGGACTGTCAGGGTTACCAACTTATTCCTTTGTTTACGGATACATATAAATTATTTACAGTCTCCAACCAGCTAAGAAACCAATTGGAGACAATGAGTCACAAAACATGTATAATTTATGTGTGTTTGTGTGTCATGTTAGCAACACTGCTGCCCAAAGATCACTCCTCCTATCTACCAGCCTGCCCTTGCAGTCAGCTTATGTGTATAACATACTATACACCTGTTCCACATATCGATTCAGCCACAAACCTAAAATTAGTCTGTCTTTAAAATGGGTGTGCAGCCAGTGATCACTATCATCATCATCAGTTATTTAAATAGCGCCAGCAGATTCCGTAGCTCTTTACAATTGGGAACAAACAGTAATAAAATAATACTGGGTAATGCATACAGAGAGGTAAGAGGGCCCTGCTCACAAGCTTACAATCTATGGAAGCAATTGTGGTGGTAGGGCTAGCACGACCTGTGTAACAGCAGGGAGAGTTATCACCAGGAATTATCTGGTTGCTCCACAAATCTTGAGCCCTGTGTAACAGGATCTAACACAACCACTGGCTATGTAACCTTAAATAGTTTACTGTATTGTATACATACTTTTCTTTTAATATAACTACAACAGCAAGAGCCCAGCATAGAAACTCAACGTGGACCACAGTATACTTATCTCATGGTAAAATTAGAAGACAATTTACTGTCCGCTTTATGTCTTGATCACTTGGACTAGCAGTAAACAGGACTTTATGATTCCATCACTGCCAACATTACTTGATGTTTTAAGCTTTACCTGAAATAGTTTGACAAGCACTAAAATTGCGCTCATAAAAGTTACTACAAGTGTCACTGAGAAATAGGTGCAACAGGTTTCAGAATACTACATCATTCCGCTACATTTGAACAGGGGTGACCAGAATGTGGCTATGACTGCACAAGTACAACCAATTACTACACTGTTGCCAACATCTTCCCATATATCCTTGGGCTGCAAAAAAAAAAAAAGCATCTGGAAAGCCAGTGGGTACAGTCCACCATCATCATCACCATTTATTTATATAGCACCACTGATTCCGCAGCGCTATGCAGAGAACTCATTCACATCAGTCCCTGCCCCATTGGAGCTTACAGTCTAAATTCCCTAACACACACACACACAGAGACTAGGGACAATTTTTTAAAAGCGGCCAATTAACCTACTAGTATGTTTTTGGAGTGTGGGAGGAAACCAGAGCACCTGGAGGAAACCCATGCAAACACGGGGAGAACATACAAACTCCACACAGATAAGGCCATGGTCGGGAATTTAACTCATGACCCCATCGCTGTGAGGCAGAAGTGCTAACCACTTAGCCACCGTGCTGCCATACACAGATAAAAGTGATCACAAAACAACAGCTTACAAAATACACAAAGTGCATAATATTATATTGAATTTAGAAACAGGACACTTTGTGAGCCTGTGGAAATGATCCTAACTATACATCAGGCCTAAGAGGTGATGGTCAGTGGCAGTTGCACTTTGGATATTAGTAGTTGTTACTGGAGCCCTTCATTTGTAAAGCTGGGATAAACAATCTATAGCTGCGCAGCTCTATTGGAACTACATGTCACAGCACGGAGAGACACATAATCCCTGCCTCCAAATACTCAACGCCGTAGAAATTAACAACCTGGAGCCTCCAGCCCCGCCGCCATGGAGTATCTCTGGACTGATCGTATCAAGCTGTTGCCACGGTTACAGTGCTTGTGACGTAGACAATGGACGGGTTCTACAGAACGCAGTGTAGAATTCTCAGACTACCCGCCACTAATGACACCTGGTCACACTCCCTTACCTGTCTGTAGAGGTCGCGAACACCAAGTCATCGGCCTGACAGCTTCAGGCTCAACCAATCAACCACTGAGTAAGGAATCTTCCTCTTTCAATAATGACAGTGACGTCACACACTCTCGCCCACTTATCAGACCAATCAGACTCTTGGAGGAGAAGATTTGTGAATCTCAGCTGTTAGCACCCGGCAAGACTTCTTACTGAACATAAGACTTCGATTACAATTACTACTGTCCTTTATAGATCACACGCAGAACACCTCTATGAGTCCCAGCAGGCAGGGCTTGTAGTTATAACCATTAACTATTACGTCTCGATGACAATGCATATTACGGAGTATATATTATATACACACAAACACAACTACCCACGAAGTATTAAATGTACATGAAACAAATATATAGTTTGTGCTATCCATTTTCAAATTTAATTCCTGCCGATGCGGACATCATATTAGCATTCTTTTTGCGTTACACAGGGGAATTTCATTAATTGGAAAATGTTTGCTTTAATATATATTCTATAGGAGTGTGCATTAAGTACACAGTACACTATACAGCAGGGAGGCTATAAAACATGCTTTGAACACTTTTATATATCCTTACGATACATTGAAGGTCTGAAGATAAGCACGATTAAGAACCTCAAATAAAGGGAAAATTGGGACTATTTCAATCAGGGAACCCTAAAAGAAAGTCTGTTTTGAAAGTCAGTTGAACATCTGCACAAAAGCCTTAATGCTACATTCTGAAGTCATGGTATTTGTTCTACACCTGTTAAACTTTTTTTAAATGATAGATTGCCTTAGTATAGATTTAATACAGACTGATTTGTTTATTTTAAAAAAAGTCTTAAGTGTTCCATTTATAAATATTTAAAAAATAACCTGTATTGATGATAAACAACTATTCACTTTACTTTTACCCTGAATTTCTGGTTGTGTGTCTGGTAAATTGAGATATAGCAATTTAAATTTATAGCACATACCATA
Source organism: Mixophyes fleayi (assembly GCF_038048845.1). NCBI lineage: Eukaryota > Metazoa > Chordata > Amphibia > Anura > Limnodynastidae > Mixophyes > Mixophyes fleayi. Next base: position 75,285,769 of record NC_134406.1, read on the forward strand.
ACCAGTGAGGCAGTGACTAAGTGACTATAGATTTAAAAATTTTCCCAATCAAATGAGATTAGGCTGTCAATGAAATCTGAATAAAAACTAGGGGGTAAATGTATCAAGCTGAGAGTTTTCTGACGAGTTTGAAAAGTGGAGATGTTGCTTATAGCAACCAATCAGATTCTAGCTATCATTTTGTAGAATGTACTAAATAAATGATAGCTAGAATCTGATTGGCTTTTCAAACCCGCCGAAAAACTCTCAGCTTGATACATTTACCCCTAGGTTAATGACCAAGATAAATTCAATTGTTCATCTTAAAAAAATATGTTTTGCAATCTTCCTAATAGCTATTGTACTGATTGGTAGTTTATATTAATAATAATATTTATTTAATAATGTATGGATACATTTTTGGCCAACCCCTGAAACACTGACAAAAATTAACATAGGATTGGGAGTCTTTGTAGATCTACAGTCACTGTTATGACTGTCGTAAAACGAGATACCAAATGCAAGTAAAATATATTTTTATATTTTTTAGAAGTCCTTGTTCTCCCCCCCCCCCCCCCCCCCCCTCTCCCGATGAAAATTTTTATCCCTACGCCCCTGGCTGCAGGCGATTGGTAACGCCAGAGTTAAGTATTTCTGTCATACTTTCAATACTTGTAAAGTTCTCTTCAATCATCTTAGTTTTTTTCCACCATTTCAAGCATGCATTTTTACTTTGACTATTTGTGTCCTGACGTAGCAATTTTTATTTATTTTGAGTTACCTCTGCAAACTAGCACCATGCAAAATGTCCTGCGGTGTTCAAAAATACAAATAATAATTAAATTAATATTTATTCTTTCTGTAAATCAGTAAATAATGTCCTTTTTGTTACTGTTAATAAATATAAGAATAAATATATTTGGTCACTCTTTTTTTAAAATGCTTGTATTATCCTTTTGTTAGTTCATTTAAAGACTTCGTTGAGCAAAGTAATGCTGATAGCAACCATAACATTGCCATTCTGTGGAATGGCTATTTTGCACTATTTTTGTGTAAATGCGCATTTTGTGGAATACATAGTTTCTGAATATATCTGTCCCATTGACAGAAACACTTAAGACCACAAGGGGTGCAGTAGATTTGCTTTGGGCTGAGCTCAGTATGTTGCTACAAGTCTCTACTCCTCATATAGATTTACTTTGCAACCATAACTTGATATTGCAAGCTATTATTTGAATAGCACAAGCTGTTACCAACCTCCAGTACCGGTTGGTGCTAACAATGCAGTTTTTTGTCAACCTAAGTAAGCACAGGCCACATTGGAGCTGTGCTCTTCTACTTCAGCAACTGTCTGGATAGCTGCAGAACTCCAGAAACAGCGGGAAAGTGTTTTAAGTGTGAGACATAACAAAGTACTTGCCTGTAACAAATAGTCCAAAGGGCAAATTGAAATGACAAGAAATCAGACATGTAGGAGGAAAGATATTTTAGTACATTATTTAATTTGTTGGTGTAAATACCACTCGGTGGATTCAAATAACTGCAAAATATTAGTTCATACAGTGACATCTAACGATTTAAAGGTATAAACACCATTTTCTACGGAATTTTTCACTCCTTTTCCTATATCAGTGACGTTGGCCCCTCCTATCTAGATAAAGAATATATAAACAAGTCAGTTTTTAGTGCACTAAGAAGAGGCAGAGCATGAGATGTCTACTGCTACAAGATCAATTGTTTTGCAACATTGACAATAACCGTTAAGACAGGGTACAGTGCAGTGGATGGTAACATGTCTTTCCAAGGATAAAAATTGGCAAACAAAAGGGCCAACAGATTTTTGGTTTTGCAGATGTCAAAACTGGCGTTTTGAAATTGACACTATTGTTCCAAAATTTATTGATATTCCTACAATTCTATAAATTATATAGATCTGCTCACTGTGAATTGCATTTAAGGCACATCCCTGTCTCCCCCTCTGGTGCTGGGACTGGGATATGTAGGCCCTATTAATTGTCCTATGATGAACCTCCTGGAGCTGGGAGGAAGTTAGAAACTTCCATCTGGATTCAAAGTGTTGTAGCAGACATTTCGGATTGGTCAGGGTAGGGAAATCTGGGAATTCATGGGAAACCCTATGTATTAGCTCAGACAACTGCTGTATCCGTGGGAAGATACCGGGTTTATTTAGTCCAATTATACCTACTTCAAACTGGCTGGCCACCCAGGGGTGCCTTACTATGCCAGGAATCATACCCAGTACCTTCAAGGGTTCTTATAGTCACTCAGGCCAATGCAATTACAAAAGTACAACAGTACATTTATTGTAATAAAAACAATCACTAGAATACTGTATTCAAACAGTATAGAAATTCCAGACAGGTTTACCATATTATCTGTCCCTTACACCACTAGCTTAAGGAGTTATAGTCACCTGAATGTCCTAGCAGGATGTCAGCAGACAACTAGACTTCAACGCTGGTGTTCTTCCCAGGATGAAAGCCAAAAGAATACAACCTCCCCTGTGTCTCATTCTATACTATATACCCCATAGTTTTCTCATACTCCAGGGGCTGGATCAGGGATGGTCTTTGAAAGTGGGATTCTCTGAAAGTGACTGCCTGTTAAAAGGCGCTGTTACAGGGCTGTCTAAGTCAAATAATTGGATATGGTCATTTCAAATTAATATCTATCAATCTGATTGTCTATGTCTAAAAATATGCGAATAGCACGCTATGGCGTGGAGGAGTGTAATTAACCACAACACGTGCGAACACTTATACACACATTTACATGAACACATACACTTGTAATTAGTTCATATTAAAAATAGTTGCAAAACATATTTATAATGAAATGTAGCAGAATTTATAGTTAAATATTATAATGTTATATACACTTTATTGAGATCTAAGGTTCAGGTTACAGGAAACACATATTGTTTGGTATCATTCTCATTCCCTATTTATTCGCAGACGTCCGTTTCTATTGGCTAAGTTATCGCTCCTTGCGTATGCAAGTTATGGATTATAGGAAATGAATGATCAGAATTGTATTGTGTGTGTAATGTAAATAGACCAGTTTGAACCAGCTTTCGGCGGGAAGATTAGTACGCATCTTTTGGAGAGCTGACCCCCACCCTTAAAGGGCATAGTTTGAACTGGCCAATGACCTGCATTACACTGGACCGTCCTGAAGCCTGAACCTATGGAAACATGCCAAATCATCTGTATTGTTTTCACTGTATCACTATCTGTATATAAGCAGGAGCTCTGTGCCCAGCAGATAGTCTTCTCAACCACAGACTTCAGGACTGAATGACTGCATATGTATCGGCTGTACTTATTTTACTGAATTGTATCCTGCTGCTTTTTGCTATTAAATCGCATTGTGCTTTGGAACCACACAATTTGAAGTAGACAATCGTCATTGGATAGTGACTAGACATACATAACAGGGCTGTCCCTTCTCATCCGAATACATCCCTTGGTCCCTCGCCAGGCTGACTCCACAGTGTCTGTCAGAATACAACCTGAGACAATGTGGACATACTCAGGTTAATTAAGGGGCAAGGCCAAGATGATTAAGTGACACTCCCTATATTAACCCATTACAAGCTTTTTCAGCCAGAACTAGCTTCTTGCTGATCAGTACTTCCAGTAGAGAAAGGAGGGGGAAAATGAATGCAGCATAAGCCCCTTCACCTGTATCTATACCCCACCCGATACTTACTCATAACCCACCGGGTTTCAATTTAAGAACAATGCATAACAGCATCACTACATTTACACACTTTTACAATGGGTAACATAGAATGAAAAAGGTTTCCTTTATAGGCATGGCTACAATGCTCCCTTATCCACATGTAATGAGACACTGCACTTGCCCTCTGGTGAGCAGGGAACACTAACAGGCAGGGGTGGATTGGCCATAAAACCTCCCGGGACTTTTCCTGGTAGGCCGATGGCCTCAGGAGGCTGCAGGATGGGTTTTTTTTTTAGCGTTTAAAGGAAAAAAAACCAAAGTGCAGTGGCTTTGGACCGGACAGTATTTTTTAATTAGGATGAAGGTGCTGGCGGGGGTGTGAGTATGGTACTAGGTGGCTGGCCCCTCCTCTGGGACCAGTCACCTTTCTTAATGTGGCTGCAGACCCATCCCTCCACCCTCCTCCTAGCCTGCTTGTCTGCCTCCAGTCCTCGTAAAGAGAGAGATGACGTGCACCATGTGACAGATGCCGTCCCACATGTGAACGTGAACAGAGAGAAGTCTCCACGGCAGCTGCAGCAGCTGTGACAAGTTAAGTGTAAAGAAGAGCAGGGGGGGAGGGGCTGCTGTGTGTGAAGGAGGGCAGCTGGGGGCGGAGGCTGTTGTGTGTGTAGAAAGGCAGAGAGGGGGTGCAGATGTGTGTGAAGGAGGGCAGAGGGGACATTGATGTGTGTGAAAGAGGGCAGAGAGGGGGTGCTGATGTGTGTGAAGGAGGGCAGAGGGGGCATTGATGTGTGTGAAAGAGGGCAGAGGGAGGGGCTGATGTGTGTGAAGGAGGGCGGGGGGGGGGGGGCTGATGTGTGTGAAGGAGAGCAGAGGTGGGGGCTGATGTGTGTGAAGGAGAGCAAAGGGGGGGGCTGATGTGTGTTCTAAACATTGCCTACTTTTGTGTTGGCCCCACCTACAGTTGATTTGGTCCTGCCCACGAGGCCACTTTAAGTTCCCAATCCGCCCCTGCTAACAGAGCTATAAAAAGTACATGTTGGTATATTCCAAATTTTGTGAGAAACGAGGAACAGGTTGGTCAAGGTGATATCAAACCTGTTTCATTACAATCGCCATGAATATGGTCTGCATATAAATATCTTATCTAATATGTATTATTCAGAAAAGAAATCAGAGAATCCAGGGCATCAATAGGCTCTGCAATTTTATAAACTAGCATTAACGAGGAGATGTAATTATGTCCTTGTAAAAACAGAAAAAGTTCAGTGCTGGGAATGCCAAATTTCTCACAAAGCTGTTGAAAATTGTACATAGTGCCCCCAGGATTGAACACATCTTTTATAGCAAGAAGTCCCTTATTTTTTCAGGTGAGAAAAGTGGCAATATCAAGACTCAGAATAAAATCTGGGTTTCCCCAAATTGAGATAAATCTAGAATACTTGTAATTCCTATTGTATTTTTTAGTAATTTGGACCCATGCTTTATAGGTATCCCTATAGAGGATATATTGATGAAACCGTGATGGGATTCGAGTTCTTCGGAGGTGTAACAATGCGACCAGGGAGAATAAAATATATTGTTTGTCGGGCACCATCGCTGCACTATCCCTTTCCTTGCTGCCCGCGTCCACTTGCCTAGCAACAGGACACTCATCCAGGTTTCGCCAGTGCGCGCATGCACAGTGATGTCTGTGCCTAGCAACGGGATGCTCTCCCTTGTTCTGGCGGCGATCAGCTGCACTGGATTAGTGAATCTGTACCACCTATCAGGCACCACTTGCCCCTATTTAAGGAACCTCCCAACTGCAGACTGGTACCAGAGTATTGGTTCACACCAACTCCAGCATACCTGTTACCTGTATCCTGCATCTGTGTTTTGGCTCCTGTCCTCTGGCTTGTCTCTTGGACTGCATTCTCTGGTTTATCCTTGGTACTGCTTTGCCCGCTCTGGTTTGACCTTTGGCCTCCTCTGACCTTCCTCTGAATCATCCTTGTGTACTTCACTATACTTTGGCTTGACTCGGATCGTTCGACCATTCCTGTTCACCACGCTACCGCACTGGTTACTAAATTGGAGAACCGTGACCTGCGCACCTCGCGCAGCCAAGTCCATACCTCCTTGCGGCGTTCCCTGGAGAATACCGGGGATGCATTAGACTACGTGCCTCCCTGTTTAGTAGTGCCAATATCAGACTGTGTTGCATCCTGCTACAATACCATGACAGAATACTCTGGCCATGAGTGGACAGGATAACCCTCTGCTCGTGAACTTTTGTTACATCTGGCCTAAAGAGTGGATCAGCAAAAGTCTAATCAGGCTCAGCTTCTACAATGCATCCAGGGTGTTGTCTTACGCATAGAATCTCTGCAGAATGTTTTACCAGTCCCTCCAGTTTTTCCCATGGTGACTGTTACTACTTCTGCACCCACTGCTATTTCCAGTACCCCTAGCACCAGGAGTTTACACATTTCTTCTCCTGAAAAGTATGATGGCGATCCAACAAAGTGCCGTGGCTTCCTTAATCAATGTGCCATCCAGTTTGAATTGGCACCAGAGAATTTTGCTTCTGATAAAACAAAGGTGGCATTCATCATTTCTCTTCTCCCAGATCAAGCTCTCACCTGGGCATCAGCTTTGTGGGAACATAACGACTCTATGCTTCAATATGTTTCCGTTTTCATGGATAATTTTCGCAAGGTCTTTGATGAACCTGGTCAGCTATCCTGTGCTACCACAAGTCTCTTAAACCTTCGGCAGGCCAACATGCTGTGCAATTCCAGACTCTTGCTTCTGAACTCTGGTGGAACAATGATGCTCTAGTTGCTACCTTTTGGCAAGGATTGAATGATTCCACAAAGGATGACTTGACTTCCCAGGACCTACCTTCTAATCTGGATGACTCTCTGAGCATCAAGGTGGACATATGCCACAGAAAATGCACCCAGGAACGTAATCAAACTCGCTGCCCCTTCCCTCATTTGGCACCTCATTTCCAGCCTTCGGTATCTACCACCGAGGAGCCGATACAGATTGTCCGCTCATGCCTGTCTCCAGAGGAATGTGATAGGCATATGAAAAACCAATTGTGCCTTTACTGTGGGGATGCTGGGTATCTTCTTTTTTTCTGCCCCAAGAAGATGGGAAACGATCCCTCCTATGTGATTACGGGGAGGTCAACCTAGGATCCCAGTCCTCTACTGTCTCATGTCTGTTACGTTAAACTCTCCTGTTGGTCCTAAGCCATTATTAGCCTTCATGGACTCGGGATACACAGGGAACTTTATATCTGCTAGTCTGGTAGCCGAGCTCTATATTCCTACCCTCCTGTTATCACAACCTTTAGCATTAATGGTGGTGGAAAGAATGGCTATATCACCCACATCACCCATTCCTTTCAGATGTCAGAAGGAGCCCTCCATTCTGAGCAGATACATTTTCTGGTTCTTCCGTAATTTGTCAACCTGATCATTTTGGGTCTACCCTGGTTGTGGCTCCATTTTCCACAATTTGATTGGCTACATGTACAAGTAGTCTCTTGGGGTTCTTCTTGCCAGTAACGTTGCCTGCAAGCTGTCAGACCACCCAAGCCCACTATTCCTTGTCGTGCAGTATCTTCTCACATTGTTCTTTCTAAGCCTTACCTTGATTTTTTGGATGTCTTCAGGAAAGCTGCTTCTTAGTTACTACCTCCTCATCGGCCCTGGGATTGTCCAATCGACCTCATCCCAGACAAGAGTATTCCCAGAGGCAAGGTATACCCGCTGTCCCTTCCTGAGACCTAGGCAATGTCCGAATATGTTTTGGAGAACCTCAAACGAGGATTTATCCAGAAATCATCTTCCCCTGCTGGTGCAGGATTTCTCTTTGTTAAAAAAAAGGATGGTACCCTTAGCCCATGTATCAATTACTGCAAGCTAAACGCGATTGCGGTAAAAAATGTTATCCTCTTCCTCTCATATATGAACTTTTCAATCAGATTCGTGGGGCACAAATCTTCACTAAGCTGGACCTCAGAGGTGCCTGTAATTTAATCAGAATTCGACAAGCAGATGAATAGAAGACCACATTTAACACCAGAGATGGCCACTACGAGTATCTTGAGATGCCCTTTGGGCTGTGCAATGTGCCCGCAGTTTTCCAAGAATTCATTAACAAGATTTTTAGGGACCTCCTATACCAGTCTGTAGTTGTCTATTTGGATGACATCTTAATCTTTTCTGAAGACCTCTCTTCTCACCGTGTACATGTGAAGAAAGTTTTTTTCCCATTTACGGGAGAACCATTTGTATTGTAAAATGGAGAAATGCCGTTTTGAACGTTCTCAGATAACCTTCCTCGGATATCTTGTCTCTGGTGCTGCCCTACAAATGGATCCAAGTAAGATAAAGGCCATTCTTAACTGGCCTCAACCCTTGGGATTAAAGGCCACCCAACTCTTCATTGGATTCATAAATTACTACAGACAGTTCATTAAAGGTTTTTCCACCCTTATTTCTCCTATCACTGCACTCACTCACAAGGTAACTCAAACCAAGTCCTGGCCTAGTGAAACAATCCTCACATTGAAAGCCTTGATGGATGCCTTTTCATCTGCACTGGTCCTGAGACAGCCGGATTTACATAAACCCTTCTTTTTAGAGGCAGATGCCTCGTCGGTAGGGGCAGTTCTCTCTCAGAAAAGCCCTTCTGGTCTATTTAGGCCTTGCGGTTTCCTCTCCAAAAGAAATCTCCTAATGAAGCTAATTTCTGTATTCGAGACAAGAAGCCCTTGGCTTTTAAGGTCGCCCTTGAAGAGTGGCGCTATTTGTTGGAGGGTTCCGGGTTACAGTATTTACAGTCCATAAGAATCTTACCTATTTGCATTCTGCTCGATGCTTGAATCTCTGGCAGGCCCACTGGTGAGCTCATAGCTCTAAAATTGCTAGGCAGGCGGGCGTCAAGAAAATGTTTGCCCTTCTTTCCCATCTCTATTGGTGGGCCTCTTAGGTCGCTTATACTCAAAAATACATTTAAGCCTGCGAGATCTGTACTCAACATTAATCTCTCAGACGTCCTCCTGCCGGCCTTCTCATTCCTCTTCCGGAGTCTCCATTGTCCAGTATTAGTATGAACTTTATTACAGATCTACCTAACAGTAACGGATACAGTTGCATTTGGGTGGTAGTGGATTGATTCTCTAAATTCGCTCATTTTGTTGCCCTCAGGAACCTACCTTTTGCATCTGAGCTGGCATCCTTATTTATTATAAACCTCTTTCCACGGCTGCTCTAGAGAAATAATCTCCGACCGCAGAGAACAATTTGTCTCTAGGTTCTTAAGGGCTTTCTGCAAACACATTGGAATTGATCTAAAGTTTTCTTCTGGGTACTATCCACAGACGAACGGCCAGACTGAGTGGGTCAACCAGGATTTAGAGTCTTACCTTCGATATTTCTACTCCGAGCAACAATCTTCTTGAAGTGAGTTTCTTCCTTGGGCAGAGATTTCTCACAAAACAACCATCACCATGAATCTTCTGGTACCTCGCCTTTCTTAACTATCTTTGGAAGACACTCCATATACCGTACGCGGGGCCTGCATTCGGGTCCCAGCACACTTACCTGCTCCACGCAAGGGTCCCTCTCAACGCTAAGCGCCAAGTCCGTCTGATGGTGGCGGCCATCTTGGATTTGGGTCTGAGCATGTGGAGACCAGGGGGTAAATGTATGTATGATGTCCGATTTCTGCAAGTCGCCGGAAATCGGCGACTTTGCAGGTAAAATTTAAAGCGGCGATGGCTTGTAAAGGCAAGTTTGCTTTTACAAGCCATCGCCCTATTAAAGTAATTCTATCGTTTTCAAATAAGCATTGCCCAAGCGATTGTATTGTGTTTCTAACGCACAAAGTGATTTATTTTAGCAGATGTAAATAGTCAACAATTCAATACATTATTATATTATGATACAGTACAGTACAGCCAATACCAAAAGTTACATACATACATACCGCGCTCTTATCGCATTGCGCTCGCTGCGCAACCACGGGACCCAATGGACAGTATATCTGCTTAGAATACTGTGTCAGAAGTGACTGAGGCTGGTGGGGGATGCAGCTATTATATATACAGTCAGTGTTTCATTGTGAACAATAGAGATGACGTAGCTTGCTTCTATAGGTCCAGACGTTGGGTGGGTTCAGGGTAAACAGATCATAGGCTGATTCAATCTAAGGAATCCAAAGGAGGGGGTCGTCTCTCCAGGGGGTCTGCTCCTTTCATAGCCAGCATCATACAAAGGTTTATTCTCTAATATCAATAACTAAAGTATGCAATGTGCGATCTCTTCGCCGACTGCACCGGATAGCTGCTGATGAATAGGGCTTTAATATGACACCAGGCGTGGTACCTTTCCTATAACCTGAACCTTGAATATCACTGAAGTGTACATATAATCACTATATATATATATATATATATATATATATATACTAATAATAAACCAAATACTATCTGCTCCTAAATTACAGTGTAACGGAACCAATATGAATATGAATTATATAAATAATTAAATGTTGTAATGCGAGTGTGTGCGTGCGTATTTTACCGTGCGAACGCACCACACCACGTGTTACGTAGCGTACGGATCGCATTTGCATGGCTAAACAATATTAAACCATTATACTTTCGTTCATCCAATTATACGACATCAACAGTCCACCCTTTGATAGTATAATAAACTATCACCTTAAAGATGTTATATGCAGGATCTCAGTACCACGTTTCATTGTTATGTAATACAAATCCCCCTTGGTGTATGACCACGCTGTTTGTAGATCTAAACAAGTTATCATAAGAGAGAGTCTTAATCCTCTAAACGATTTCTTCTTTTACTATAGACCGTACATTTCTGGAGCTTGGAGATAACCTTTTGTATGCCCTTCAAGGGTACAATAAAACACGTAATACATTATTTGGAAAGGTACAGAGTACAACAGATCATGTATCAGTTATACAGAATACTCTACTACAGTTCTTCAAGTTTAACAGGTTCATCTGTCCAACGCATGTCTTTAAGCTCATAATACATTTAAACACTTCATGTTCATCAATAGCATCATCCTATGTCTATCAATAATATCATATACAATCTCCTTCAGCTTGTGTTAATATACACTTCTAATAATGTCATCAGTTCTTTTCATCAACACTTGTGGGCGGGCTATTGTCTGTTCGTTCTTCCCAGTCTCCCGATACTCAGATTTAACAGTGAGCGGCTTGCAAAGCATTGGGAGACTTCAGACTAAGGGACCTAGGTGTCCTACTTTTTCCCTTAGTGACCTCCCGCCTATAGTTCGGGTACCTCAAGAATATTTAGTGGAAAGAGAACTAATCCTACTTGATATAATCACTGAGGCACGTGTGAGCACACCCAGCACTTTGTTTGGTCTAAAACCTTACCCTCCCAAGAATGATAATTATTCTCAAGGATGCCTGCTCAAGTCCGAATATTACTGGACTGGCATCGCTGGGTGTACCTCTTTTCTAACCATGGGGTCGCCGTACTTACGGACGTAATGCTACTCAGACAATAGCCCCTCGCACTTTCTCCAAGCTCCGAGGTTTCCAAATTTTCCTTTTACCCCTGAATTGAATAGAATAATTGGCTGGACCGATTATGCTACTAACTTTTCCTTCCTCCCCAATACCTCCTTATCATTACCTGAACCAGTCTCTGTCACCTGCTAATAGTCAAAAGAATTAACCGTCCTGAGAAGAGAATGAAATGAGAGAACACAAAACAGGAAAAACTACAACTTCATGCTGGACAACAGTCTTAGCCTTTGGCTCAGGTGCTTCTAACTGCATTCGAGGCCTTCCAGAACAGACTCATGAGTGCCCTTGGACCCTTCTCTGAGTGTTGGCTCCTCTGCAGTGGGTGGAATGGGCACCAGTGTGTCCCTGCTACCCTTGAAGCTGTGATGCTGGTAGCGTACACCTGGTACCTGTCTGTCAAATAACCTAAGCTTAAGAAATTATTACTCCACAACTTACTCTCCCGATCCAACATCCTGACAGTTAGTGTGACTTTACAGGAAACAGTGTTTAGGACGTTCTCGGTTGCTGTCTCACTATTTACCTTCTCTCAAGGTCTAACCTATCCTCCCAGTTACAATCTCATCTCACGAGGGGTCAAGAACATTTTAAAAACTGACAGGTTAGGAGTCTGCCCAGGAGTGATCTTTTGGTAGCGGGAGAGGACTAGTGGCCGAAGCTATCAGTCACTTCAATCAAGTTCCAACTCTTAATCTATTCAATTCGTTCTACCGAGTATCGTTACTTTATGTTCATACTGGTTTATGGCTAATTGAAAGTATGTGATTTGTTACCACTACTCATACATTATACGTCTGTTATTAATAACATGAATACCCCTATCATCTATTATAACTCTAGGACTATCACATTTAATAACAAAAGCTTTGAGTATGACACAGTAATACATTAGACACATTTCAATATACCTTTACCCAGACATATTTCATTGGTACACCAGTGTATACTTGAGGATCCTGCATGCTGGTAATTGGATGACGTGTATTTGTTTTACCTGGAGGAAAACCCATCAGCAGGAGGGACATGGGATGGCTCTATTGGTCTACCTTGTCCATCTTTCCAGAGTCCACCAGACTCCTCACCATATCTCTTCACCTTCCAGACAGTTTATTCCTCAGGTAACACAAATCTTCATATATTAACCAATATGTGTATGTGTGCATGTTTGTGTGTGTGTGTGTTCACCTTTTAGAACTAAAACAATACAACGAAAAACAAAAAAAACATAGATTTGTTAACTGTCACATAAAACCCTGCTGTCTATTTGACAGCTATGTTCGCCCTGGTGTGACAGCCATGTATGGTCGTGTGTGTAAGTGTGGACCTTACTAGCAGCTACTTCAGTTGGTAACTGTGTCACTGTATAAAGTCCTCTATGTAGTGTCCTAATCATGTGCTGGTATTGCTATAAAACGATTTCTCAGTCACATCAACATCGCCCCATAGACTAGAAAAATGCTAAAGACCAATGTATATCAATCGATTTTCCCTCTGCCAACTCACATGTCTTTCTCAGTACCTCACATTCAGCTACTTGACTAAGTGGGAAAGGCAAAGGGGTCTATTTCTATAACACTTTCTTCAAATATAACAGTATCCAGTACATGTCTAACAGTAAAAAATATAAAACATGAAAATTCTACATTTTCTAGGGTTTCACATTATGTCGTGTCTTGTGGTAAAAATCCTACTCCAATGTTCTATACAGAGATGCATATCTGTATGCCTAACTTCCAGCAATCTCCTATCCACCCTTTGTGCATCCATATAAAGGCACATTTTTGAACAGGAGGCACGAATCATAAAACAAAAAAAAACAACACAGAGATGCAATCTATAAAACATATAAATACACAGAAATATTCTGCGCTAGACCTAAATAATGGTTATGTGTTGATATGATTGGAGGAAGCACGTGTCGTTACAAGATACTTTTATATAAGCACATGAATACATAAAAATACACAGTGATTGATAAAATAGTATAAACTAATATAAATTTATACACATGGATGTATACATTGATTTCTGTAAAAACGCATATAATGCTGTAAACTATTCAATTATTCTAACATTTAGGCATTCTTATTTGAAGAAAAGTGGTACATAAAGTAAAATAGGTTAAAATAAAGTAAAATAGTCCAACCATAAAGGTACACTGATGTGTAACTTGATAGAAATAATACAGGCTAAATAGTTCAATTGCGGATGATATGGCAAATGTCCTGATAATTTTGCAGTCCAGCTTGTCCTGGCTATTATAGAGTGGAAAAACTGATCGAATATAGCGACCAGTATACTTGCGCTTGGTAGCGTTCAGAGGTGAATCGACGAGTCCAGACAGGTCCAGATGTCGTCCTTATCTGCGGGTGAGTGTCCTTAGTAGGGAGTATAGATGGTACTAGTATTAGTACACTATCGCGGATGTTTACGGAGGTCTGCTGAGGGACGGTGATTAATAATAACTCCACCACAACTCCTTTTTTAGAAATTGCTCTTCACCACACACCAATAGATCCGTCACCAACCCCAATACATCAACCAATTTCCCTGACTCCACAGATAAAAAGAAAACTTCAACAAAACGACACAGAGGTCGAAGAGGGGGCAAAAAAAGTAAAAGTAACATAATTAAACCCTGTATAGATGAGCTGAAACAAGGCATCTTTAATCTCAGCGATTTTACATTACGAACACCACATGCATCACTGTTAAACAAAGGACTAAAATTTGCCCCCTCAAATAAACCCAATAAATTTGAAATGTACCTTGATTTACATAAATTTACCAGAAAACTGACCTTGAAGAAATACTTCCTTAAACATCCACTACAAATCAGGAATGATGACACAACGTCCACATATAAACATAGTACATGCAAATCAAAATCACAATTCAATCCCACATTTCTAAAAGGTCCCCTTATTCAAACATTTGAGCATATGGTAATGGAGGATATCCACAAAATGACAAGCAACGATAGACCCAACCGCATCAATCTCACTCCAGCAGAAAACATCGCTTTAAAAGAACTGCAACTAAATACAGACATAGTCATCAAGCCCGCCGATAAGGGCGGCGGGATAGTCATGCTCAACAAACAGGACTACATTACAGTAGCTACTGATATTCTGAATGATCCTACAACATACATCAAACTAAATACAGACCCCACCAGCAGTTATCAACAATCACTCACGAAACTATTAAAATCTGGGTTAGAACAGGGAATCCTCACGAACAAAGAGTTTGATTTCCTATCCATTCCACATCCTACCATCCCAGTTTTCTATTATTTACTAAAGATACACAAAAACGCTACCCAACCTCCAGGTAGACCCATCATCTCAGGGATCAACTCTATCACATCAAACTTGTCACAATATATTGATCACTTTCTGCAACCATACGTCAAAACACAGAAATCCTATATTCGCGACACTACCCATATTCTCAATATTCTGACCACTGTGGAGTGGAGTGATGATCTTTGGCTCATCACCAGCGACGTCACTTCCCTCTACACAGTCATTGCTCACCACCAGGGACTACTAAGCATTGAACATTTCCTTTCGAATGACCCTACTATACAACCACTACAAGCCCGTTTAATTTTAGACAGTATACAATTCATACTCAATCATAACTACTTTTGGTTCCAAGATACCTTTTACTTACAGACCACAGGTACAGCTATGGGGACCAGGTTTGCCCCAAGCTACGCTAATCTGTTTATGAGCAGGTGGGAGGACCAGCACATTTGGTCGAACCACAAGCATGGGGCAAACCTGGTCCTGTGGCACAGATACATTGATGATATCGTAGCCATTTGGAAAAGCGACGAGACATCGCTCAAAAACTTTCTACAAGAGCTGAACACTAACCCATTCAATCTCAAATTCACTACTAAATATAGTCGCACAGAAGTAGAATTCCTAGACCTACTCATTTTCATACAGGATAATCACTTAGAAACCAAAACATATCAGAAACCAGTTGATGTGAACAGTTACATCCTTGCCACAAGCAAGCACCATCCGCAATGGCTGGATAATATCCCCTTTGGTCAATTCACAAGAATACGCAGGAACTGTTCACAACTCTGTCATTATGTTGAACAGGGACAACAACTTAAACAGCAATTTCTAGATAAGAACTATTCATTAGACACCGTTGAAACTGCATACACTCAAGCTAAAGCTAGAGATAGACTATCTTTGTTACAACCAAAGAGTCTCCATACCACTACAACACAACATGAAGGAAAAATATGGTTCATTACAAACTACAACAATAAGGCATTTAAAATCCAAAAAATCATTAATTCACACTGGAATATACTCAAACAAGATCCCGAATTGCGCCAAATTCTTCCACCAAAACCTAGCATTATATTTAGGAAGGCTCCCGACCTCAGGAAGAAGCTGGTTCACAACCACCTTCCCCCAAGAACCATGATACAAACAACCCTAACTTCACAACTACAGAACACCGGATTCTATAGTTGTGGCAAATGCATAGCATGCAAGACATGTGGCATGAGAAGCACAAAATCAGTCTGCAAATTTCAATCTATCAACACCAAACAAACTTACAAAATTAAGGACTTCATAACCTGCGACACTAAAGAGGTAGTATATATACTCCAATGCCCATGCCCATTACAGTATGTGGGGCGAACAATCCGACCACTCAAAACTAGATTAGCAGAACATGTACGAAACATCAAACGTAGCCTACAAACCCACAGCGTATCACACCACTTTCATCTCAAACATAACAGTGATCCATCCTTACTCACTTTTATGGGGATTTCCAAGATCAAGAAGAATTGGAGAGGTGGACACCTCACCAAAATTATAAACAAAGAAGAACATCGATGGATATTTGAGTTAGACACACAGACTCCAAAAGGCCTGAATATCGAGTTCGATGTATGCAGTTGTCTGTGACTGACATCACGTAAGGCAAGGTCAGATGCGCACGGTGCTGGCACACCACCCAGTCCATGCCCGATCTCATTCCGAACTCGGAAGCGATACTGGGTGGGCCTGATAAGTACTCAATATGCGAATGTTGGGGAATATCAGGTCCAGCACGGTGCGTAATCTGGAGAGTTGATCTCCCTACCTAGTGATGGAAAGCAGACACATACTGACAACTAAACCGATGGCCACTAGCCTCTGTGATATCTCCACACAACATAAGTGATCAAGATAAACCAAGGTTACTATCTCACAATACTATCATTATAGTATACCATAGACTATCAAGTGGTTATGTAAACCTAACGGTAACCTAAGCCCAGAGACAACACAACCCACTATACCACATGAGGTTAATAGAACTAGGACATAAAAGTGCCCATCAGGATATCCATATGTATCCCAGATCACTTCACTGGTATTATTTATCATAATTTCCAGTAAAGCCTCTTCTTCTACAATGAATAAAAAGTAAATACACAGTCCTTGGACCTAACCTCTCTACAAGTTATATTAACCAAAGTTAGCCCCAGTATCAATAGCATCTTCACTCCCCATGCGTCCCCAATTAACTATTCACCCTTACGTCAAACACATTCAATAAATGTTAAATGATGTAAAATGCTGATTGTGTTAAATGTTGATTGTGTTATCAAACATGTTGTTTAGTATATATCTTTATTTACTGCTTTTACAATGCATTAACGTATTGACGTATTAAGAGTCCTGTACATATTTACCACTTTATATAGGACAACCATTCTTACTGTAATTTATATTTATATGCCTTATCTCAAGTCAATGCACTTAACCATATATAACACGAGAAGATATTATATTGTCTCACAAATATGTTTATTCTCTACATTTCCGGGATAACCGGACAATCATCTCCACATCGATTATAAAAGGCACACCTCCACACATAGACCAACTACAGCCTTGAAAAAGTCACTCCTGTGACGAAACGCGTCGGCCAATCACGAGCTACATCCAGTCTTTCCACATCCGGTTTGTCATATCCGGTAACAGTGCGCTTCAAGGTGGAACGCACCCCAACAGTACACTGGGCGGTTGGATCACCGTCCCTCAGCAGACCTCCGTAAACATCCGCGATAGTGTACCAATACTAGTACCATCTATACTCCCTACTAAGGACACTCACCCGCAGATAAGGACGACATCTGGACCTGTCTGGACTCGTCGATTCACCTCTGAACGCTACCAAGCGCAAGTATACTGGTCGCTATATTCGATCAGTTTTTCCACTCTATAATAGCCAGGACAAGCTGGACTGCAAAATTATCAGGACATTTGCCATATCATCCGCAATTGAACTATTTAGCCTGTATTATTTCTATCAAGTTACACATCAGTGTACCTTTATGGTTGGACTATTTTACTTTATTTTAACCTATTTTACTTTATGTACCACTTTTATTCAAATAAGAATGCCTAAATGTTAGAATAATTGAATAGTTTACAGCATTATATGCGTTTTTACAGAAATCAATGTATACATCCATGTGTATAAATTTATATTAGTTTATACTATTTTATCAATCACTGTGTATTTTTATGTATTCATGTGCTTATATAAAAGTATCTTGTAACGACACGTGCTTCCTCCAATCATATCAACACATAACCATTATTTAGGTCTAGCGCAGAATATTTCTGTGTA
Source organism: Mixophyes fleayi (assembly GCF_038048845.1). Lineage (NCBI taxonomy): Eukaryota > Metazoa > Chordata > Amphibia > Anura > Limnodynastidae > Mixophyes > Mixophyes fleayi. The sequence continues at coordinate 75,303,719 of NC_134406.1, forward strand.
TTTATATGTTGACAGGTTGGACTTCCCTGATATTCCGCTGCTGACCTATTTATCCTGTAGTGCGCTTCCCTTCCCTGTAATCTATTAATCTATAAATCATGAATCGTATTTCCACAACAGAATCTTTCTGCTTAAAATCAGCAGTTTCTATACCCATGAAAACAAAACCCCTGACTGTTTCTGTAACTCATGTTAATCTAGTGTGTGTATCTCTGAACTTGTCTTATGTAAAAAAATAAAAATATGTCTTTGCCCCATTGTTGAGACTGTGTCTGATTTTATCTCCACCAGAGCAGAGAGAGAGGGAGAGAGAGAGAGGGAGAGAGGGAGAGAGAGGTACTAGCGTTTGTGTAAAGAATGAGAAATAAGAAAGCAATGAATGATGGGAATACAAAGATTTGAATACAAACATACATGCAGAAAGGGAGATTTTTTACAACAAAATGACAGCTGGATTGGACTCTGACTCTATGGGGAAATGGCTGTATTCATTTAACTATGATCCCTCCCAAGAATGACTAGGGGGTCTTAACCGTGCAATCCAGTGTCGTCCGTCATTTGTTCATTAAGAACTCGGTATCTCATTGACTACATACCTTTTCAATGGACTTTCCTAACTTATAATAGAGAAATGTAAAAATTAACTGTTGATGACTCATCTGAGATACATAAACGATATTTTGGAGCAAAGTATGTATATACTTCATTGTTGGATAATGATTCTCAGCCAAACAAATTATCATGAGACACTGCAGCCTAAAACAAAGAGTGTTCCATTTGTCTATTGTTAATTAGTCTTTCAAGAGTAATTCTTCTATTTCTCTATCTCACCCCTTTTAAACACTAAGTTTATATATCTTCTGTGTACCCTTATCTGTGAGAAGAAAAACAAGATAGTTATCTTAAAACAGCAAACAAAACAAATATTTCCATTCTTTTCCATTGGCCAGCGATTTAGGAAAGCAAACATGTGACAACATAAAACAAACAAACAAAATCAACAAAGATTACCTTTTAAATAAGTTTCTTTCTACATTTTGCACCTTAATACTTACCACAGATTAACTCTAGAGTCGGCTATATTTCTCCCCCAGAATATTAGTTGTTACAGAGTGTGCAATCAATTGTAGGGGAACCTCTGAGAGAAGTGTACGCCTCCTTTGTGGATGTCTATGTGATTTCCAACCCAGGTATCCATTCTTCTCTCTACACAGTTCCTACTCATGTGTCCCTTCTTACGGCAGTAGAAGCACGTCCCTGTCATGTCTGCACAATGTTTTGCTAGGTGTCCTATTTTATTGCATTGAAAACACTTCCTCAACTCATGTTGTTTCTCTTCCTTTTTTACAATCTCTCCTAATGTGTCCTTCTTCTCTGCAATTGTAACATCTCACTATTCTGGGTTTCCTGTTATGTGGGTTGTATGCTGGTGGTCGTGTGTGCAGTCCCTCTAGTGCTGGGATACTTACCATCATTACCCTATCACTTAGTGTCTCTTTCTGTTCATTTATACTTCTATCATGTCCTATAACTGACTCCCTGAGAGCACTTACAGTGATTCCTCTCCAGTTTGGTAATGAAGTTTGCACCCTTCTTTTTAAGTTTTCCCTGAGGCCATCCATTAGAACTTTAACATCACCATCTCTGTCCGCTTTCCCATTGGGAACTGTTGTAGTGCAGACAGGATGTAAGTCTACCAAATCACTATGACTAGTTGCGGAAATTGCTGCTGCAGTACAATGGATGTCTTCCCCTGTGTTAACCTTTACATTATTCTCACCACTTTCAGCCGCTGCCCCTGCTGGTGGAACCGTTCCCTTTCCTTGTCCTGAAACATTACTTTTAACATTACTTAAAACAACATACAAGTTACTAGTTACAGTTTTCAATTTTTTTTTGTATTGGCTGTACTATCCGCCCCGACCGCGCACTTTTCGCCACACTTACTTCCGCTGTGCATTTGCTGCTCTGCCACGTGTTACCTTCCATTTGCCACAATTTTAAACAGTCATCATGTTCAATTCTCGTTTTTGTTGATTTAATCAACCGCACTTTATCTCTAACATTATTTAACACCCCTGACTCAAAACTACCCATGTTTGGGAAAGGTCTTTCACAATCTTTGGTCATTTTGACCCACTTGTCGCAATATGCAGTTGCGTATGCACCATATTTATTAAACATGAGAAATCTTGCTGAACTAACCGGCCATTCATTAGGCAGCACAACACGAACTATCTCTAGCGTTTGCTTCGCATCCATTGTGAAAACAACCTATTTCTCAACGCTACGCAAAAATACTTTTTTACATGTTCTCCTTTCAAACAGAACCTACTAGAGATTTTTATCCGTGGATGGTTTCACAGGCTACGCCCACACACCTCCTAACACAGAAATATCATTGCAGACTACAGGGCTATCAGCTCCTCGATACCCTGGACTCTACCACAAAGTCTGTTTTCACCGTATACCCTGTATACTACTTATTTAAATCACGTGCTTCTTCAATACACCGTATGCTACATAAAAAATCCACATACTACCTATTCCCACACCATATACAGCTTAGAATACTGTATATTACCTATAACACCGTATGCTACATAAAATCCACATACTACCTGAACCCACACCATATACAGCTTAGAATACTGTATATTACCTATAACACCGTATGCTACATAAAAATCCACATACTACCATATTAATCTGCACCGTATGTTACATAAAAAATTCACATACTACTTATTAAACTGCACCGTATGTTACATAAAAAATCCACATACTACCTATTAAATTGCACCGTATGTTACATAAAAAATCCACATACTACCTATTAAATTGTTCTTATTTCAAACACAACCTTGCTCATCCAATTTCCCTGGTCAGGCAGCAACCGATATCTCTGTCTTTTCAATAGTAAATCAACTCTTTGTCTATCTTCAACAGTATGCAAATTCTTCCGTTATCTATCTCTTTTCAACAGTATGCAAACTCTTCTCTTATCTATCGTTTTCAAATAAGCATTGCCCAAGCGATTGTATTGTGTTTCTAACGCACAAAGTGATTTATTTTAGCAGATGTAAATAGTCAACAATTCAATACATTATTATATTATGATACAGTACAGTACAGCCAATACCATAAGTTACATACATACCGCGCTCTTATCGCATTGCGCTCGCTGCGCAACCACGGGACCCAATGGACAGTATATCTGCTTAGAATACTGTGTCAGAAGTGACTGAGGCTGGTGGGGGATGCAGCTATTATATATACAGTCAGTGTTTCATTGTGAACAATAGAGATGACGTAGCTTGCTTCTATAGGTCCAGACGTTGGGTGGGTTCAGGGTAAACAGATCATAGGCTGATTCAATCTAAGGAATCCAAAGGAGGGGGTCGTCTCTCCAGGGGGTCTGCTCCTTTCATAGCCAGCATCATACACAGGTTTATTCTCTAATATCAATAACTAAAGTATGCAATGTGCGATCTCTTCGCCGACTGCACCGGACAGCTGCTGATGAATAGGGCTTTAATATGACACCAGGCGTGGTACCTTTCCTATAACCTGAACCTTGAATATCACTGAAGTGTACATATAATCACTATATATATATATATATATATATATATACTAATAATAAACCAAATACTATCTGCTCCTAAATTACAGTGTAACGGAACCAATATGAATATAATTTATATAAATAACTAAATGTTGTAATGCGAGTGTGTGCGTGCGTATTTTACAGTGCGAATGCACCACGCCACGTGTTACGTAGCGTACGGATCGCATTTGCATGGCTAAACAATATTAAACCAATATACTTTCGTTCATCCAATTATACGACTTCAACAGCGCCTTTAAATTTTCACTGCAAAGTCGCCGTTTTCCGGCGACTTGCAGAAATCGGACATTCATACATTTACCCCCAGATTTTCTTTTAAAACCTTCTTCTTTACTATTGGAGCCTTTCTTATTAGCAGGGTATTTAACGCGCCTGAACCTGCAGTCAGGTGCCTATTCTTTTTGTGTCAAACCCTGACACTGCACAAACGTAGCTCCCTTTGCTCCTGCTGCTTCAGCTTGCTGTTCCAGTGATTTCCTGGTTGCTGTTCAGTGCCTCTCATCCACAACCATCACCTGCTCGTGTTCAGCTCTCTGTTCCAGTGATTCCTCAGTTGCTACTCATCCTCAAATATCACTTCATCATGCTCAGTCCGCTGTTCCAGTGATTTCTTAATTGCTGTTCAGTACCACTCACCCATAGCTATCTCCTTCTCAAGTGAAGATTTTGAGGTGAATGCATTCTGAAAGCACACACCCTTTGCGGCATATCCCAATTATTGGTCCACTGGAAGGGCTATGGTCCTGAGGAAAGATCTAAGGTCAACAAGGAAGATGTTCACGTTCCCCCGTCTTTTGAGCAAATTCCTGAAAGATCAAGCTGCCGGTTCTTTGAGGAGGGAGGGCGCTGCCCCCTCACTTTCCCTCGGTGCTGGTGCTGAGGACAGACGCCTGCCTCTCCTTGCTGCCCGAGTCCTGTTGCCTACCAACAGGACTCTCTTCTGGGTTTTGCTTGGACTGTTCGACCATTCCTGTTCACCGAGCTACCGCACTGGTTACTAACTTGGAGAACTGCGACCTGCGCACCTCACACTGTTAAGTCCATGCAAGGGTCCCTAGTGAATACCGGGGGTGCGTTAGACTCAACGCCTTCCTGTTTAGTAGTGCTAATACTAGTCGGTGGTGCATCCTGCTACAATACTGTGACAATAGTCAGGTCCATAGGTAGAACAAGGGGATAGTATATCTCCGTTCTGAAATATTTTTGCACACTCTATGAAATGTACAGTAAATACTAAATGCTAATATGGGACAGAGGACATCATGGGGTGAGCAGGCAAGCCAGCCGTTGTGTGTTGTAGCAGCATCAAGTCGCAAGTATGTTGGAGGTAGGTGAACCTCTTGTCAACGGGTAATTGCTGTGAGTATAGCACAAGGTGTCAATATGGAGGCGTTCTGAGCACCCGCTATAGATGTTGCAGCCACAAGTCGTGTGATTAGCACCCTGCAATGGCACCAGTGCAGGGCTCCAGGGGGAAGAGCATTCTCCGGGGTCCTTTCCAGGCAGTACAAGCTCATTGCTGGGCTCAAACTGTGGATCATGTAAGACAATGCTAGCAAACTGTGGATCATGTAAGACAATGCTGTTGCTTGATTCAAGAATGATGAGAGCGGATCCTGGGAGAGTAGGTACTGGAGGTCTCAGTAAAATATCTGCCCATTTTGGCAGCAAATCCACGCCCCTGGATCTTAATTTTAAAACCCTTTGCTCTTCTGACAAAGCTACACAATTTATTTGTAAGAATTTTTGCTTTTCACCAAATTATTGAAATTAAAGTTAAAGTTATTTTTCAAGAATAAATAACCAGTAACTTTAATCAAAACCATGAACAAAGTATCACTATTTTTTATTTATATGAAGCTAGCATTTTCCATACAACATCCTCTTGTCCTGGCCTGATATAGAATACTGATCTCTAAGTTTAAAAATGCTCCTGATATCAAATAAAATGATGACTTATGGAGTCAGTAATATTTACATTGATGAGTGGTCACTGTTGATATTATCTTTTAAATAAATGTAATCCCTCACATTTGAAAAAGAATTAGCCACTGAAACAGTAACAGCACATTGACAGGCTACCAGTATTCATATAGACATAGCTCAACAGATACAGTGTTGTGTAGTGGTCAGAATGCAAAGAGGAGCATTACTAAACATTACTAAATCTTTCCTTATAACTTGCAAGGTAATTTTAATGTAAATGTGTCCTTTACATGATGTAGTCTCCTGTCTATGCTTGTGGTTGCCTAAATCTGACAGTGAATCTGACAAGCGTAGTGTCGGGTGTAACCTCCCTCGACAGTAGGACACAATCATACAGGGCTGTTGGGTAATCAATAGCCTCATCATTTCTTCCATAAGAAGGTGGTGACAAGTACAGACCATTCCATCTCACAATTCATAGGTGTCTTTCGTCTCCAGGAGGAGAAATCATAGCACTACATGTTGTTTTTGTAAAAGGGTGCTTACAGCGGTGCATAATTCCCAGAGAATCTGCTATTGCTATCTGAAAGCACGAGGGTCCAATTATAAGGCAAATATACTAATAATGCTAATATTGTAAAGACCATTTAATACCTACGTTCATTATCACTCACAAAGGTAGGTTCTAGTTTAAACCCAGTTCTTAGAAAGATAATTCTATTTCAATGTCTGCTCTATTTACTCTGATTCCCACAGTAAAATACAGGGAATTATGCATATCATATCAATAAAGGTTTTCCACAAAGTCTCATTTAAGATAAGTTTTGTAATGTTATCTTTTGTCTGTTCACCACCTTACTATTCAATGTGATCTATCCTCCATTGTGCATACTCTATCTCTCATGTGCACGCTTTTCTCTTGTGCACACACTGTCTTGCTATTAACATGCACACACACACATATACACTGATATTTGAAATACATACATTCAAACACAGATAAGAAAGGCACATTTATATATATATATATATAGGTAAAACAGATGATGTAGGCAATGCATTGTATTTTATATAAAATATAATATGCTTTCTACATTGTATTATATGTGTAAATACAGTTACTGAAAATTCCTATTGTTAATAATATATATATCTCATACATATCGTAAATATGTATAAGATATGTAATAGTGTTAACCTTACCTTTACACGTCGGACCCGGCTTGTAAAGGTAAGGTTAATCCTAACTCCTAATTGCTAACCCTAACCTTAACTCCTAACCCTAACCCCTAAAATAATACTTACATTGGATATTTGGCAGCCGGGTCCGTCCATTGGCGCTTTATGAGGAATCGCGTTTTGACGTGACGTCATTTTCCTCAGTTGGAAACACATCGGTTCGTCACGTCACTTCCTCTGGGTCATGCTAAGTCGTTTTCTTTTTCAGGTTGGGGTATTAGTTTTCGGAATTCTCATGTCGTAGTAGTCGCTATCGGGGTAGTCAGTATTGTTAATCTGACTACCAGTGATGGGTAACACCTCTACTTTTCCTTTCTGGAAGGTTTGATAAATCTACCCCTTAGTGTTTTCATTTCTTGTTTATTTGAGCTTAATTGACTTTATTTCCCTTTAAGGAGAGTGCACAGAATAAAATAAACACTTTGAAAATGGTTGTTTCTGATTACTTCTTAAAAAAAATAATTTCTCTTTCTATTTTCATTTGTGAAATGAATGTGTTCACCTATACAATGCAGGATGTTGTATCAAAACATCAGGAAAAGTTTATTTAAAAAACAGGACCAGTGTCCAATTGGTGTCTATGACTTGTAGCACATTTGCTACATATTAAATAAGCCTTTAAAGGTCTAGGACAAGGAATGCAGGAAGGTGCTCAAGTAATTATTTCTTAGACTATGTGTATTGATAAATAACATTTCTGGAATATCATTCAATTATCAGTGACCTGGAGTCCTATTTTGTTAATATCTTCTCTACATAATACGTTATAGCAACACGGTGCAGGTGCTTCATACATTTTCCAAATGTCTTAATTCTGAATTCTACCAATGTAAACATACAATGGACTTGAGTGCATTCTGACAGGATGGATGCACGGAAATAAACATTTTCTTCTCTCATAGAAAGATCTTTCAGCTTTGTGTTCAGGTCAGCATCATGTTCAGTGATGTGTGGATACGCCTGCCAGTCTCCCTGATGTCTGTGAACTCATGTGTGGACAGGTGCGAGGTCTGGACTCTCTCTGTTACTGGTAAATGAACGATATCTGCTTTACTAAAAGTAAAAAAATCTGTAAATGTTGCTTGGGAGATTAAACCAAAATGGTACCATTTCTCACTGGTAAAGTGAGATGACAAAATATTATGAATAATGACAAAAAAAACCTCTCGTCTCTTCAAACAATCAAACAAAACCTGATGGGGCCTAATGTAAAGTTGGATATAATTTACCCCAAAAACACAGGCGTGAAACAAAACATGCGTCCATGAAAAGTACACAAGTTGCAGAGTGGCGGGTATCGCAAGATACCTGCATTGCTGCATAGTACACAAATTATGTATATTGGAGTAAGATATGCTGAAAGTGTATGATGCACTTCAAGTGTATGTTGCAGTCGAAATGAGACGTCATCATCAATATGACAATAACAGTTGTGTGTTTAGGTTTTTAAAAAAATGAATAAATAAACGGGGGAAGGGTGACATGTCTCCCTCTCCCCAAAGTATTGTCAGTGCTAGAGCTGCTAGCTTAAACTGGTATCTACAAAATCATGTGTATATGTTGGTGTGTGTTTGGGGAAGGAAAGGGGGAACGACGTGGGGTCTCCCCGAAGAATGCTATTCCACCCAGGACTGGTGGCACTATAGCAGAGAATAAAGTACATTTGCTGGGAATAGCACGCCTAAGAACCAAAGTGGAAAGGAATCTGGATGCAGCCTTATGAAGGGGTGTCTGGGAACTTCAAAATGTTATCAACAAAAACATTTAGTATAAGGATATGGGTGCAAATGGGGAAAGATTTGGTTAGGGGAATTGGGAAAAGCAATAAATTCAAAATTTAACCAGTATTATGACAAATTACCCAGCCCTGGCGGTATATTTACTAAACTGCGGGTTTAAAAAAGTGGAGATGTTGCTTATAGCAACCAATCAAATTCTAGCTGTCATTTTGTAGAATGTACTAAATACATGATAGCCAGAATCTGATTGGTTGCTATAGGCAACATCTCCACTTATTCAAACTCGCAGTTTAGTAAATATACCCCCTGATCTTATTATTGGTCCCAATAATGAACTGTCTAGTCCGTGCTATGCTCTATCAACTCCCAAAGTTAACAATACCAGCAATGATAACAAATGTTGCAATCACAAATGTTACAATAACAAACATTGCAATAAAAAGCTTCTTGTTTAGTATTCAAAATATACGGTGAATGTTACAGTGTGTAGTCTTTCTACACCAATCATACCTCCAATTTCAATTTTTCTCACAGCTGCTATTTTGTCCCCTGGTTTGAATCAGTATACTGCTCATGCTATTTAAGCATTGATAGTTTCGCTCTTGGATTTATTCAAAAGTCAGTGTGTCATAGGCACAGTCCCTTATTGCTTTACTGTCCAGAATTGTCCTTGTAATGGTCACTTTCCAGGTGTATAGCACTACTATGGTTTCCTTTTCCTATTCTTTTCTCTGCGTGCTCTACAATATTGTTGTTGCGTATAAGAAACAGGACATCATATAATGACTCCTTCCTAGGCTGAAAACATATGAGCTGTATGTGAGGTGATGTTTAGAATAAATATAATTTTTCATTGTGTCTTTTTCCCCCCCAGCACTTTGCCACGGATGCCAAGGCATGCTGGGACTTGTACGTCTACAGGTGTCAATATACCTTGGCAACCATGTCTATGCTGGCACTTTTAGTACTACAAGCACCTGCATACCCAACCATATTAAGATGCCAAGGGCTTGTTGGGACCAGAAGTGCACCATGTCAAAATGCTATACTATCACTTGTGCAGCACTCCCTTTCCCGTAGATCAGCTGGTTGTCTATGTAAAGTGTACTGTGATCTGTGGCATTTCCTTTACCTCAATTCTCAGTTAGAGTAGTGCCTCCACCTTGGTCTGAGTGCAGTAGGCTCTTCGTTGGGTAGTATTCTTGACAAGCAACACCAGAGGGAGACCAAGGAACCATCCGCCCCCTACTAATAAAACCACAGGCACACGCGGAAAAAGAGAGCAATAGGCAAATTGGTCTTTGAAAGCCACGCAACACTTTTATTGATTAGGGACGGGCTCTCAAAAGATTTTCATGTCTGATTAAACTTTTTATATATAAAACAATAGAATGACTCTTATATAAACAATATTTTAAAAGTATCCCTTTAAACCGTGAAATATATATTAAATGTACAATACAAAGCAATACCTTAACCTTTCTTACCCTAGTCAAGAGGTACCTCTACCTTAAATGCTTACTTGCAATTATTCTCCAACTGTAATAATGTCTAGCAATAGTACATTCTAAACTCAACACATATCCACTAACTTAACATGTTTGACATCAACATATGTATATTTAGCAAATAAAATGCAGTTAAGTGGTCTTATGAGGAAATTAATGACAAGCAAATATCTCTCCATTTCTCTATCAAAGAAACTGTAGACTATGGTAGAAAAGGCTGCAGAATAAAGTCACTTGTGTCAGTTTTCCTCAGCTTTGTCAAACATAAATCTCTTTTAATGGTGACACTCTGTAGGATCCCTCACTTTTCCAATAAGCACAAACTCTATTCTGTCTTTATCCCAGCGGCATATGACTTGAAGAAGTCAGGTATGTACACACTTTCCTTCTTGTCTCGTCGTATTACACCGGCCCAGTCCTGCAGTGAGCTATGTCTCCCCTGTACTTCACTGCAACGAGTGTCACTTATCTGAGGTAAATTTTGTTCTTTTATCACAGTCCTGCAAATAGGTGTACCAATTATCTTTGGGCCTCCCCACCAAGTCCCTTACAATAATATCAAGTCCCTACCTTATAACAATATTTACAATACACAGTCCCATCAAATAATAAACAAGAGCTACTTATCCATTTAGATGCTATTTTCTCCTCACACCTCTCACAGGAAATTTCAGCTGTTTCTCTCACAGGACAGGGTTGACCAGTCTGATAGGGCTGTCCCTCCTGTTAGAGCTGGTACTCCTCTGTCCCTCCTGTTAGAGCTGGTACTCCTCTGTCCCTTCTGTTAGAGCTGGTACTCCTCTGTCCCTCCTGTTAGAGCTGGTACTCCTCTGTCCCTTCTGTTAGAGCTGGTACTCCTCTGTCCCTCCTGTTAGAGCTGGTACTCCTCTGTCCCTCCTGTTAGAGCTGGTACTCCTCTGTCCCTCCTGTTAGAGCTGGTACTCCTCTGTCCCTCCTGTTAGAGCTGGTACTCCTCTGTCCCTCCTGTTAGAGCTGGTACTCCTCTGTCCCTTCTGTTAGAGCTGGTACTCCTCTGTCCCTTCTGTTAGAGCTGGTACTCCTCTGTCCCTTCTGTTAGAGCTGGTACTCCTCTGTCCCTCCTGGCTGTTTCTTCCTGGGCTCATTTTCTTCAGAGACTGACAGGGTTTTTCAGCTAACAAGATGACATTCTTTCTTTGCTGACAGGCTGACAGGTTTCGCTGCTGACCGAGACCCACTCCCATTCTTCAACTACCAGTTTTTAGTCATTCCTCTCACACCTGTCACTTTTTCCTCGGAGGTAATTCCTCTTCCTTCCAACTGTCATTCTCCCCTTGGTCTGCTGGGAAATGTTATTTTTATTCATCAATCTCTGACAGAAGCGCACATGTGTGAGCCTCATGTCCGCCGGCACTACACTTGAATTTTAGTAATTATCTAACGCACACTGCACCAGGGGTGTGGGAAGAACATAGTGCTGGTGTTGGCATTTTTTGGGGAACTCACGCTTTTTTGATAAATTTCATCTTTACACAGATTTAATTTTGCCATTATTTATTGAACAAAAAAAATAATACAACATGAAGAAGGTCAGTATACATGTGCTGCTTCCATACCAATAAAGGTGATTTAAGCCAGGAGCTGCTAACAAAGTGTACTTCATTATTTGTTCATTCTAAGTGCCACCACAGCTATATATATGTAAAACCTTTGGCAGTTTGGTCTGGAGCATTTAGCTTTGTGTTAACATCATGCCAAGGAGAAAAGATATCCACAATTGATCAAAGAAGCAAAATGTTGCTGCTCTTCAGTCTAGAAATGGCTTTAAATGCCATTACCAACCAATTTGAAGTCCATCATTCTAAACTACGAAATGGATAGAATTGAAGACAGTTGCCAATCTTTCCAGGAGTGAGCGTCCCACCATATTCACCTAAAGGTTAAACCGTATGATGCTTGAGAAATTGCAAAAAAAAACAAAAGCCACATCCAGAATCTATCGGCCTCTGTCAACATTGTAAATTTTAAAGTTTATAACTCTACTATGAGAGAATGACTGAATAAGTATAGCTTCATGAAAGGGTAACACTTAGTGTTACGTATATGTTACACGTAAGGGCGCACCTTCCCTTTTATGTTGTCTATACAAGAGACTATATATCAAATATATAAGGAATCAATGATAATATGATATATCAATGGGATTTTGGATTTACACAGTGTTTAGGTTCATGAACGGGTAGCCAGATGCCCCTTCTCTCCCTACAAGAATATAGTACAGATGGTCTCAATTCACAACACCATGTCAGTTAAATTTGTTTTAACAAAATTGGCTTGATTAATTGAGGAAAGTAAATGCTGATACATGCTGTTGTGGAGGGACATTTAGGCTCCTGAGTACTAAGTGGTAATAATGGTATGTGAAGGAGTTAAAAATGTTGTTATATATAAATATATATTCAGCATAATCAGTGGAAAAACCAGCTCCAGCCTAAAATATCACAAGAACCCCGGGTGAAGGCCTAGACCATGTCAAGACAGATGGTGGAATTGGATGTACTGGCGTTTGCGGAAATGGATAAGAAGAAGCCATAAAAGGGGACACGGAAATAATTATCTAACTTTGTCACATAATCTATATTTACTCAGGAAAAAATCAATCATATGTTTGTCTTATAACCAGATCAAAGACTTTTCAAGTATAAATGTAAACTAAGAATAAACGAGCTCAGCTCAGTATACATCTTGACTTTGGCATGTCTGTGTCTTGATTACTGATCTCCTGGTTAACCAGCATTATCTCATAGGTATCTGAAGGGACTTGATAAAGGAAAGGTAAATTACCCTAACACTGTATTTTAAGGGGGTAATGTAAGTATGCGGCTATGTATACAGTACAACCCTTTCTAAAGTACATTGTACATAGCCACATACTTACATTACCCTCTAAGGAGCATAAGAGCAGCGTTAACAGCGTCGCCTATTTCACTGACGTCATCAAGTCCCGTCGGCGTCTTCCTTCATCGTTACTGGCTGAAGTCGCTTCACAGAACAGTCGTCATGGATCCTTATCGGGAAGCAGCCGCCCGGACTGATGATGCCGGATAAGTTATAACAAAGTAATTACTCGTCTACTCTGCACACCTTCACAAACAACTGGACATAACATTGAAAGATTCCTGGCTGAGTAACACCTAGGAACCCAAGCAGTCGGCATTAGCAATCTGTTGAGAGGCCCGTAGCGGAGCTCCAGCACCTTTAGTTACATAGATATGTCAACTGCGCCATTTCACTAGTGGGGAAGCAGCTGCCATAAAGTATGGCATTCCCAGAGTCTCCATTTCCAAAGTAAAATTCACTTTTGATATAATCTTTGGCAGTGTTGGTGGTAAAGCCTGCTTCTATGCTTGAGCTATGGTGGCCCTAGTTGCTATGAAAACATGGCCCATCACGTATCGGTCCCATTGTGGGATTGAGGGTGGGTAATGGTGCAGTAGGGCCAACTCTGGGGAGGGACGGATCGGGCGTCGAAAGATAGCTCCAAGTAAGCTAAATACCTAATCTCACAAGGGCTGTAGAACTGGACATGACCAAAAAATGTGAAAGATATCTCCTCTCTCTGAGCAATTACACCAACATGTTGGGGGCACCTGGAGCCACATCTTGTGCAACTTCTCTGGGGTTACATACAATCTATTCAGGAGCTTAACCAACATTTCAGTGTGGTTGAGATAGTTAAGACATTTTAAAGAAATTCCAGAAGATTCGCTCCTACTCGTCTGCTGACAATTTCAAGTGGAGATCTGACTCCCATTGGAGTTGTATTTTGGATTTGGGCAAGTCGATTTGTGTAGTCAAGATAATGTACCATGATGTTATACTGGCCCTATTACTTCCCTTTGTCAGTTGAGAGTGGTATAGAGATGGAGGGAGTCTTAGTGACAAGTCTTTAAGTAGCGGCACTGCTAACCAGTGTCTGAGCTGTAAAATTTATATAAATCACCTCTAGGCAGCTGATAGAGGTCACTTAGGAGAGTAAATAATGAAAGCGTGCCAGATTCAAACAGATGGCCCAAAGCTAGGATTCCTCTAGAAGCCCACTCTGATACAGGTTAGTCTGGAATCTGTCTGGCAACTGCCTATATTGACACATTTTCCGTAGGGTGTGCAAATTCCTCGGTACCACTATACAACCGGTCCCATACCGTCAAGGTATCCCTAGTGAGAGCAGGCCAGCTATGGGCTGGGGGTCTCAAATTTGCAGGAGCCCATATTAAGTCTACTAAGGGGAAGTCTAGGTTACATGCCGTTTCCAAATCGATCTACAGCTTCCTGCCCCGTGGAATAGACCAGCATTTAGGGACAGCAGGCATGCTTCGAGGTATTTCCACAGGGTAGGGAGGGCCAGCCCCCCCTGCATTTTCCCCTCAAGACATACGTTGCATCGCCATAAGTGGAGACTAAGTTTTCCACACATATGTCTTCATTACCAGTTTATTCATCAGTCGCATTGGGGGTCGAAATGGGAGCATGCAGAGCAAATACATTATTTTTGGGAGGAGCATCATTTTGAGCACCAAGATTACGCACAGTTAGGAGACCTCATAGCACATCCATGAAGCCATTAATGTCAAAAGTTGGAGGAGTAGAAAGAAAATGTTATCGATAACTGTGTCTAAATGCAGGGTTATCCAAATACCTAAATATGAGAGTTCAGTAGATTTTCACGCTGTCGTGAACAGAGAGAACTTACAGTTATTTATAAGGGTTAACCCATCACATAATTGTCGGTGATAAGGCCTAAAATCATAACTGCCGTGTAAATATGTTATATCAAATGAATCGATTGATAAGTTTAGCTACTAAAGTGTAAAGGTTGAAGACAGAGATTGATGTATGTGTAATGGATGGCTTTGCACATTCCAGTGTGAGAAGATAGGAGTGTCACCTGTGGCAGCTTCAAAGAGCTTCTGCTGGGAGACATAGCCTGGCCTGGATGGGAGTTTTGACACCTGAATAGACTTTTAGAAACAGCTCAGCATGGTTTCTGGCTCAAAAGAGATCATGTACTGACTTGGCTATATGTGATATAGACAAAAATAATTCAGTTTTAAAATATGCCACTTAAAATCAATAAAAATAGTGATCAACCACATATTCCCCCATAGCATGATGAAGGGCAACTCATATGTCAGATTCAGAATTATGCCCTACAGAGAAGTTAAAGAAATGAGTATAAGCTCTACGATTGCACTGTATCTGGGCGTTTTTTTATATCAAAAGATGGACCAGTTCATAGATTTATTAATGATAAAATTGGATCTGTGTGACACTCCACAGAAAAGTTAGGTCACATAGTAGAATTGGTTAGTAAATCAGGCAACATGCAAATGGTGATTGAAAAAAGTGTCACAGGCCACAACCCCCTGGGGGTAGAAAGAGTTGTGGAAGTGTCTTTAAAAGGCTGGGACCAGGTACAGCAAATTGTCAGACTTTTTTGCAAATCAATTCACATTGATAAGCTGTCCATCTTCCAAGCCAATTTCCTTTGGCCAGAAAATGCAACTCATGTAAGTGCTACTCTGAATGTAACCCCTTTTAATTTTAAACTGCTTTACTTGTGTGTTCTATCCATTTTTATTAATTGTTTTCTTTATATCTGAATGCCCTGTACTTTTGTATATTAAATCTATAATTTAATATGTTGCGTTCTTGATACTCTAACGAATCCATCAGCCTGTTAAGAAGAAATAGCCCTTTGAATGCCAGTGTGATTTGTTGATACATTTGATTAACAAGCTGTGTGTGCTGTTAGGAACCCCTCCAGCCGGCACAACACAACCCGGAGTCTACTCTGCCAGTCAGGTGTTCACTGGAGCCCCTGATGGTGGGGACAGGCTGGGCTGCAGACTGACAGAGGGTCGTGAAGTGTGTACCGACTGGGGAGAAGTCAGGCAAGCGGAGTGGAGTCCAAGCAGGGGTCAAGGGCTGGCAGCAGATAGCAGTTCCAATAAACAAGCCGAGGTCAGGGGTCACGAGCAGACAGGGAGGTCGGTATTCAAGCCAGAGGTCAGGGTCACGAGAAACACAGGCAAAGTCCAAATCCAGGCAAAGGGTCAGACTGGGGTAATCAGTAGAATATTCAACAGACAGGAACAAGGCACAGAGCAGGTCAGCAGACTGGCAACAGAAGCTATAACCGGCAATGAGGCAGCAGACCTCATTGCCTTAAATACAGACACAGACCAATCAGGAGTTGGATACACTCCTGCAGGCTAATTACTAGTACAGAGCAGGGCCAATCAGGGCTTGTCCCTGAAATACACAGTTGCAGGCTAATGCCTGTAATTCAGCCCCCTCATTAAATCAGCCCACAGGCTGCCTGTTACGCGCATGCGCCCGGCTACCGCCGGGACGCAGCGCTACTGTAGAAGCGTCCGGCCGTTGCCCTGGCGACGGCCGGGCAAGAAGAGGAAATGACGTCCCGATCATCAAGGTGACGGCCGGGACGCCAGGGGGAGCCAGAAGCGAGCCGCGGCGGCTGTGAGTACCGCCGCGGCTCGTGACATGTGCTTGCCATTACATTACATACTAGAGGTGTGAGGAGTTAACCCTTTGTTCGCTAGTGTGGGTCTTGCTAGTCTGTGAGCAGCTAGAAGCCTTGTGTGCCAGTGTGGGACAGTATATTGGGGTCCTATTGCCGTATTCAATAGGTGGTGGCAAACCTGAAGTGTGTGGAGAGTGTGCGAGCGCTGTTTGGGGGCGATTCAGTAGGTCTATAACCTGTGTGATAGGTGGAGAAAGACTGTGGGCTGGAATCGTGTGTGACCTCATACAGCAAACATCCAAAGTCACGGCAGCTGGGAGCGTGTTTGTGAAACAAGTGTAAGAGAATGTGTCTTTCAGACCATGCAGTCTTTTTAGGGGAATTTTAATTGGGAAGGCCTCTGTCTTGGAAGTATTGAGTTCATACAGAGAGACCTTACTGAACTGAGCCATAATTTAATGTACCGCTGGTAATAAAGGTCTCCGGGTCGGTGACAAATAACAGAGCATCGTGGGGGAACAAACATAATTTATGTGACACTCCCACATAAGCCTCATCAGAGTGGCCAATTGTTCAACTGCCAAGAGGTATATGAGGGGGAACAAGGGGCACTACTGATGGGTACCATTGGAGATGCGGAAGTTAGTAGATAGAAACTCGTTGCTAAATACCCTCACAGAGGGATTAGCATACAACGACATTATGGCCCTCAAGATCTCTCCTGAAAACCCAAACCGCTCCAGAACCCTTGCCATATACAACAGTGGAGTCTGTCGAACGCCTTTTCAGCGTCTAATGAAAGCAAGAGCACAGCACCTTCAGTTTTATGAAACTGCTATATGAGATGGAAGATATGCCTTGTGTTGTCAGGAGCTTGCCTGCCCATAACAAACCCCACTTGGTCTGGAAGAATCAGCTTGGGTATAGCGGTAGAAAGTCTGTTAACAATGAGCATCGCAAAAAATGTAATGTATATTTTCCCCCGATTTTAAGTGTTGTGGAACACTGTGACTCCTTACATATCAACAATAATAGTACTCTTTCCACAATAAAGTAATTCAAATGATGCTGTTATAAAATGCTGTCTCAGGTGACATACCATAGACCAAGTTCAGCTCTGAAAGCTGACTGAAAGCTATGACATATGGATAACATCAATGTCACGCTCATCAATCCATTGAGGAACTAAATGTGCTGTGAATGGGGGCATTGTTATCTTGGAAGACACCCCTCCAGTTGGGAAAGAAATGCTGCAACATGAACATAATGAAACCACTGGATTCCTTCACTATTATAAACAAACACATATATCTGTAGAGTTCCTTAGGTTGGCATCTTGTCCTTTGCCTGCGATCTTTCCACCATGATAAGTGTTTTATGCACTGCACAAAACTCTGAAATGCCCCGCTGTGGAGATTTTGTTGTACTGTATTTGCTTAAACTGCGTGCTCTTATGCCACATGTTGACATTTTAGTCAATAGATCTGCAGTTGCTCCCCTGTTTTGCCTTACACTTGGAATTAATATACATATAGTACAATCCTGGAGTATGTGTTTCCTCCCACACTGCAGTTCTTTGCTGACACATAGTTGCTCATAAAACAATTAGCCAGTTGAAACTGTTAGTCACTGAAGCTCATGCCAAACATGCTCCAATAATCACCCCTCTTTAAGAGTCACTGAAGTTTCTTTAATTATAGGCAAACAGTGGAGTTTAGCATTTTATACCTGGCCCGCGCCTATATATTGTGACAAACGGAGTGATTTGCTACAGCACTTCAAGAGAAGAGTTAGGTATTCAACTACAGGGAAGACAGGATTACATATTTGCACAGCAGTCCACTTAGTTTAAAGATATAGAGATGGAGGACATATGTGACAAAATAATAGAAGAGTGTGGTTTAACTTACTCATTTTTAAGTGGTTTAGAGGTATATTTTTCACAGCAAACAGCAGCTGACAAGGTGTATCTGCAGTGAGACTAATCAAGCAGAGCTTGTCTATAACCACCAGGTGGGAGTGTCACCCGTCCGTCAAGCTAGGGCTGTGGGAAGAGTGTGTTAAAGTAATAATTTAATGTCTTCAGCAAAATAAACTTTAAGAATAAAATTATATCATTGTTTATTTACAAAAGAAAAAGCTTGCGCTCATTTTCAGTCTCTGAAAACTCTGTCTGTTCACATTCCAGACAATTACTTTTAGTTCCAGCAAAAGTTGGTTGTACTACAATTTACAAATATCATATTACAATTGGCTGAGAAGGTATATAGGCGTGTCTTGATCCTTTCAGCTTCCCTGGATGCAATGGAAACTTTGAAGAAATTCTTGCAACTCTATGTCCAACATCTCTGATTAGAAACATCTGTTCTTTGAATTTTTATATTCATCTTTATTTTATTTTTATTTTAAGAACTGGACTCTGCAGTACGCAGGTCCAAATTTCTCAAGTTGAAATGCGTCCCGCAGTCCCACTATCCAGAAAGTCCATTAGGCCTTACGTCTGAGAGATAGCCTCAATCTCAACACTGTATTCAGTGACTACGTAATTTATTAACTCTTTATTTTATCTCTTAACTTCTCAACACTCATTAACACACACTCATACTCAGATAAGCAGTTCACAAAGCAGCCTCCCCTGAACTCAGGCACATATTTTTATATTGCCTACATTCCAATAACAGAAATACATATGATGTACTGTTTAGCAAAGTAGCAGACAGAAAAATGTAACGCTTTAAACTCCTACTTTTAAAATCTAAAACAGATACTATAAACAAAACATAATAAGCTAAAAGTTCTCATTTTTGCAACACAAATTTCATTGGAAAAAAACACAAGATAATTAGTTTGCAATCTATGGTGTACATCTCTCTCTATTTCAAAAGGATCGGCAATAACTTACCTTCCTTTATAAAAGAGAAAATCGTCGACCATACATTTCAAAATTAGAAATCCAAATGTCCCTTGTCCAAATCGAATTATGTTTGAGAAATCTCCGCAATTGCCTCAAATTTGTTAAAGTAATAATTTAATGTCTTCAGCAAAAGAAACTTTATAAATAAAATTATATCATTAAATACAAAAAGACGAAATACAAAAAGACAGGGGGCGCCACACATAGTGTATTATCAGTGATATACAATATACAGGTGACTCCAACGATAAGAAAGTCCCGTACCAAATATGTGATGAAATTAGGCAGATGTAATAATCAGGCTGACCGTAGTATGGATCCACCTCAGATTTAGATAACAGGAATCCACGATCACAGACCAAGTGATGGAAGACAATCTGCGGACTCAAATAAATCCACAATAGTGTGACACAGTATAAAAAGAGACCAAACTAGTCTCAAAATACCACAAATTTAATGGCACCACATAGAAAATAATAATGCCCGTACATAGAGCACAATAAAACAAGCTTATCTGTCCGCTGGCACAAACATGGAAGAGAAGGGTAGCAGCCGGCGACACCTCAGAACATCCAGTAATGAGCACAGGGACCAAGAACCTCTCCAACGCGTTTCGTCTTGTAGGTAAGACTTTATCAAGGAGTAATGAATCTAACATCATCGCGGGCTCCTAAATACTTGAATCCTTCTACATGAGAGCCAATGCGAGCATGATCTTAGCGTGTGGGCGGTAACCTCCGACTCCCGATACGTCACATCCGGGACTCCACTTCCGGTATAGCGGTTTTGTGTAAAGACAGATTTTGTATGTTAGATGACATCAGGAGGGGATATTCCCAACAACTCCAACTCCCGATGTGTCACATCCGGAACTCCGCTTCCGGTGTAGCGATTTTATATAGAGACAAACTTTTATTTACATAACATCAGAGGGGGACATTCCCAATATCTATCAGAATATCTATGATAGGAACTATGTCCCAACGCATCACATCCCATTCGTCATCAGCAATACAAGTATAAGAAAAACTGAATCTTAATCCAATGCCTCAATATTCCATACAATTTATAAGCCTTAGGACTATACAGCATAAAAATGGATACAATAATAATACATACACAAATAAAATATAGCGTCACACTATCTAGTACAAAATACAGCTAACTAGTCAGCATTATCACATAATATACATAAAAATTCTAAATATATTTTTACATATTCCCAGAACACGACAATATAGTATTTGGCAGCATATAAACCGCCCCTTAAAGAGACAGGCAAATAATCAACACCCAGCATTAGGCTAAAGAAAGGGGGACAATAGACCCTACCAATACACAGAAATAACAGCACTATAAAACCCCATATTAATTTCCATAAGAAACACCTAAAAGGAAGAAAAAATACCTAAAAAGAAAAACCGGCATTAGTATACAAATCAGTAAAAGATTACATCAAAAATGAAGCCATTTCGAATGCTTCATTTAGGCCTCTAGGTGCCAAGGTGTCCAATTTATACACCCAATACATCTCTCTACAGGTAAGATTTTTTGCCAGATCTCCACCTCGTGCACCCAACACCACATGTTCAATACCTTTAAACTTGAGACCACTAGGGTCAGCACTCTGACAGGAAATAAAATGTCTAGATACTGTATGTAAATCTGATCTATTTCTAATAGCCCTCACATGCTCCTGAAGACGTATCTTGAGGGCCCTCTTAGTTTTACCTATATAGACCTTTCCCCAAGGGCATTCTAGTTGGTAAATAACTGACGTAGTAAGGCAGGTTATACGATCTTTCACTTTATATTCCTTCTGGTGCAATGAATCATAAAAGACTTTATTCAAAGGAGAAACAAATTTGCACATATTACAATTGTTGCATTTAAAGGAACCTTTCCCCAGATTATTGAGAAATGTAGTCTTATTACCCTTTTCCTCTTTAAGTAAACTGGGTGCTAGTAAAGATTTCAGATTCCTAGTTTTCTTAAAAATGACATCCGGTTTCAACGGAACTACCGGACCTAAAATTGGGTCCATACAAATTAAACTCCAGTGTTTATTCAAGACAGATTTTATCTTCCTTTCATCTTGACTATATTCCGTAATGAAGGGGACTAGTGTTTTACATCCTTCCTGTTTTCTATTCTTATATACCAACATCTCTCTTCTATCTACATTATTAGTTTTTATTAATGCTTCTGAGATAATAGGGTCAGGGTATCCTCTTTCCTTAAACCTTTCTGCAAAAATAAGGGATTGTTCCTTAAATGAATTTTCATCCGAACAATTACGTTTAATACGGTAAAATTGTGACCTAGGAATATTATCCTTCCATTTTCTAAGATGGCAACTATCATAGTGTAAGTAACTATTCGTATCAACCTCCTTAATAAAGGTTTTCGTATGAATTTCAGGACCCTTACTTTCCAGAACTAGATCCAAATATTCTATACGGCTATCATCAATCTTAGATGTAAATTTCAGATTGAAGTCATTTCTATTCAAATAGCTCAAGAATTCTTCCAAAATCTGAAGAGGACCATCCCAGATTAGGATAATATCATCTATATATCTACGATAGAAAATGATGAAAGTAGAAAAAGGATTATTATCACCATATATGAAATCAGACTCCCATCTACCCATAAGGAGATTGGCAAAACTGGGGGCAAAAATAGTCCCCATTGCCGTTCCACATATCTGCAGATAGAAGTCCTCCCTGAATTTAAAATAATTTCTAGAAAGAATAAATCTGATAAGTTTACAAATGAATACTTTAAGCCCATCATCTAGATCTTTATCCAACTGGAGATAATAGTTGATAGCTTCTATACCTTTTGTGTGATCAATGGAAGTGTACAGAGCCTGTACATCTATAGTGACCCATCTAAAACTAGGTTTCCACTGTATAGCACCCAATAGATGTAACAGGGATGTGGAATCTTTTAAATAAGCAGGTAGAGAAATCACATACTTTTTAATAAAAAAGTCTACATATTGTGACGCATGTGACGTAAGGGAATCAATCCCCGCCACAATGGGTCGCCCAGGGGGATTCTCTAGGGATTTATGCACTTGGGCAAATAGTAGAATATCGGGATCACTGGTGATTCCTGTAACAAAAATAGGTATTCGTCCCGAGACAATATATTTAATCTAAATGCCTCCTGTAAAATTAGCCTTAACTCGTCCACATATTCGATTGTGGGATCCTGTTCTAACTTAATATAAGAGATTCTATCATTCAATAGTCTCTCAGCCTCCATAATATAGTCTCCCCTATTTAGGACCACAATCCCTCCCCCCTTGTCGGCCTGTTTAATGACAATTTTATCATTATTCATAAGAGCATCCAATGCTTTTTTCTCTAAAGGTGAGATGTTCTTTTTATAACTCACTGTAGCATTTCTTTGGCAAAGATCTTTCTTAACCAATTGATAAAACATCTCTATGTTGCTACCCCTAGATTCAAGAGGATAAAACTTTGAAGGTAACTTAAGACCTGTTATTGATTTTTTGGAATCTACCAATTCAGTAACATTCTCATTTTTCTTCAGAAAATGTCTTTTAAGTGTAAGATTTCTAGTGAATCTATTTAGATCTAGAAATAGTTGAAAGTCATTAGATATATTTGTGGGTGCAAAAGAGAGACCTCTGCTGAGTAATTGCAGTTCATCCTGAGTAAGAGTATAATCAGAAAGATTGAATATACCAAGGGATTTTGGATCAAGAGGGGGGGCAGAAATCTGTTCTAATAATGCCTTCTTTTTCTTTCTCTTGAGTCCACCTCGTTTGCCTCTTCTTCTATATATCTCCTTTTCATAGGAGAGGCTATTTTTATATTTTCTCTTAGGTGGAATTTCTTGTAGACCGTATCCTCCTTGGGTGTTATAACAGGGGATAAAAAATCTTCTTCTGTACTCCAAAATCTTTCCCTCTGTAGTGGGGAGAGCCTATTCCTAAGAGCTAGATGTTGGGGTACTCTTGTATCGAAAGAATTCCGATGTTTCTGGGGTACATTAATCCAATCATTTCTATCCTTGAATCTTGACCCAAATCTATTTGTATCACCTTGTGTTCTTTCCCCAACCTTAGGCCCTTCATTAGTTTGTTGTCTAGCCCAGTTATAAACTTGATTATTCACATAATCTCTTTTGTCTCTGATGTATTTCCTTTCTTTCCTTTCAACCACCTCAGATTCAAGTCTATCTAGTTTCTTATGTAACACTTTTTCATTGATCTTATAATCCTCCTTAGATTTAAGCTTCTCAGCTTTGGATTCTTTATCCTTTATTTCTATTTGGACTGATGTAAGTTGCTTTTGTTTCTCAGAGACAATCAACCTCATAAGATTAATAGAACATTCATCTAAAGTTCTATCCCACTCCTTCATGAACAAAGGATTATCTATACCAAAGGAGGGGACTTTTTTAATTCTCAAACCTCTAGGAACCCGTTTAGTTTTGATATATTCCTCCAAACCAGCTATATCCCACCAAATCCTTATTTCTTTAGCTAACAATTTTTCTAAATTCCAGAAAAAATTATCTAGTGATTCTTGTTCAGTGGACAAAGTGTCAATATCAGTGAAAATCTTTTGACAATATTCAATTCTTCTATTAGCAATATTCTCAGATCTAAACATATTGCAATATAGAACTTTAGCAGCTCAGCTTAAAGTGCAGACAGTGACAATGTGACACCCAAAAAGTTCTTTAAGCTAACCAGCGCTTAGTAAAAGTGACCACAGTGAATCATATAGAAAATTTATACTCAATGTAATAGGCAGCTCCCCAGTCAATCAACACCTGTCTGCAAGTGTTACA
This sequence comes from Mixophyes fleayi, assembly GCF_038048845.1. NCBI lineage: Eukaryota > Metazoa > Chordata > Amphibia > Anura > Limnodynastidae > Mixophyes > Mixophyes fleayi. Next base: position 75,328,035 of record NC_134406.1, read on the forward strand.
CCTAAGAGATAAAATACAAAAAGACAGGGGGCGCCACACATAGTGTATTATCAGTGATATACAATATACAGGTGACTCCAACGATAAGAAAGTCCCGTACCAAATATGTGATGAAATTAGGCAGATGTAATAATCAGGCTGACCGTAGTATGGATCCACCTCAGATTTAGATAACAGGAATCCACGATCACAGACCAAGTGATGGAAGACAATCTGCGGACTCAAATAAATCCACAATACCTTACTCATTTTTAAGTGGTTTAGAGGTATATTTTTCACAGCAAACAGCAGCTGACAAGGTGTATCTGCAGTGAGACTAATCAAGCAGAGCACCTGAGCAGAACTTGTCTATAACCACCAGGTGGGAGTGTCACCCGTCCGTCAAGCTAGGGCTGTGGGAAGAGTGTGTTAAAGTAATAATTTAATGTCTTCAGCAAAATAAACTTTAAGAATAAAATTATATCATTATTTATTTACAAAAGAAAAAGCTTGCGCTCATTTTCAGTCTCTGAAAACTGTCTGTTCACATTCCAGACAATTACTTTTAGTTCCAGCAAAAGTAGGCTGTACTACAATTTACAAATATCATATTACAATTGGCTGAGAAGGTATATAGGCGTGTCGTGATCCTTTCAGCTTCCCTGGATGCAATGGAAACTTTGAAGAAATTCTTGCAACTCTTTGTCCAACATCTCTGATTAGAAACATCTGTTCTTTGAATAACTCCTTCATTCCTGTTCATATCCCTCTCATCAGCTCACACGCAAGGCTCCAATTGACATAATAATACCACATCAAGTATTAATGATATACTAAAATAAGATAAAACAATGTAAATATTTTCATATTAATAAATTGTCTTCATCCAAAATAAAATATCTTTGACAAGTGAAAAGTATTTAAGCACGAGTTGTTCATTATGTAGTGTGACTGATTCCGAACTAGTTGGCTGGTAACTAGGGAGATAGTCTCTCTTAACTTAGCATCAGGGTTTCAAGAAAGTGTGCACAATTTTTGTGTTATGAACTACTTTGCCATCCTGGCAATAAAAGCAAAAAGTTGTGTGTGTGTGTCATCGGAAGGGTGCCTTTGTCACAATATATATTATATACATACACACACCCAATATATAGCACAACTGTCAGGTTGTATTCGCTACAAGTGCTGCAGATTACTGGCTACTCATAACATACATAGATATATTTATCAATACAATAATCATATATCATGCATAATGGTGCCTCATACCTCAACATACTCTTTTGCTGTCAACTGGCTACTTACATAACATATCTATAACAGTTTCCATCTAGTTTTGGTATCTAGCACAACAATGCCCGATGTCTCATTTTATTATTTATTTATTATTTTTCCTGTCAGGCTGCCCTCACCAGCGCTGTAAATGGCTAATTGAAGTATCTGTGTGGATATAAATACTTTCATACAATGTTGGATATGTAGGATAAGGTATTGGTAAATTATTTTACACTGTCTCCTTCACATTATGCTATTAACAAAATCAGATCTGTGTCAGACAACAGACCCTTGGCATTGCCACTGTTCGCTGAAAGTAGTCAGTTGAGTGAATTCTTAATTAAGAGCAAAGCTGCACACACTCAAACCCTGGTGACACTATATATAATACTGATAAAAAAGTACCCGACATGCAGATTCTTTTGTCATCTATTATGATGCAATATGTTTTATTATACTGTACTTCACCATGTCTCGTTGAGCAATAGTAATCCTGGTGTGAGTTTGCCATTATTTTGGGATTTTAAAATGTTGCTGTAGTTGCCAAACTGAACAAGAAAAAAGGAAGTTGGTGCTATAAAAATGTGAATTATCTTTCTGATAATTCCATGGCAGCCTTTACTATGTCTTTGGCATCCATTTTGTTTAGCAATAGACAAGTCAATCAAAATTTCCCCCCTCAGAGAGAGAGTACAGAAAGCAAATCCCCTTTTTCCTCCATGTCTTATGAGTACTTCCAAAGCAATCTTCCGAAAGTGTATAAATCTTTCTTAGTTACAAATGATTCCTTCATCCATGACTTAAATTGATCATAAGCCTGAACTTTTGGGAATTGCACATAACACAAAACACTCCTTCAGATTCTACCATAAATGCCTTATCACAAGTTATCACAAGCTGGTGATATAAATTAGGAACAGGGAGAGAAAGAGAGCGAGCGAGTGTGTGTGTGTGTGTTGTAGTATAATCAGGGGAATAGGTACTATCTCCTTGGTGAACAGCAGCAGTAACCACACGAGTCCAGAGGTTTCAGGATAACAGCAACAGCGGTTTATTCATCAGCTGCCTTTTCACAGGTGCATCTCTTTATCAGTCTGTTTAACATACAAACGACAGGAACCTGGCACTTATGTACCTGCCATTTACCACTTGCCCAGATCTTCTGTCACATATCTCCTCCCCCCCCCTTGTTTTGACCTGTGGGGCGCAACACTTGTAGTCCTTAAACAATAGATTAGCATCAATGCATCTGCATTGGCCAGTTTGCTTCCTGGCCTATGTTCTACAGAAAATATAAAATTTTGGAGGGCCAAGAACCACCTAGTTATTATTCCATTAGTTTATTTGAGGGAAGGGGGGGAAGGGGCTATGCATCTTACCTGCATTAAGCTGCTCCTCTCTGCTCTTTCTCCTCCGCTCACTGACTGTCGGGCGTGACATCATCATCATCACGGCCCGACAGTGTCTGTGAGTGGAGGGGAGAAGACAGAGCAGAGAGGAGCAGCTTAATGCAGGTAAGATAAAGAAAGACGTGGGGAGGGGAGGGGAGGGAAATGCCAATTTTGACAGGGTACCCGCGGCGGGGGGGGGGGGGGCGCCGATTTTTAAAGTGGACAGGGGGCGGGGAGGCACCGATTTTCACAGTGGGCCTAGGGCGCCAAGGACCCTAGCACCGGCGCTGACCACATCTAACACATATTATCACATTTCTATCAAGACTTATATGAGGCTGGGACCTTCTGGGCATGACTGGCCAATCTCCAAGTTCCCAACCGTCAGTCTCTGGATGTTACCATGATTTTCTGAGGTGGATTAGGTCATGCATCTGTGAGCGGGGAGGTTTATTCTCCTGGTATCCCCAACTCTGTACTCTTTACGCACGGACAGACATTGCGACACCGAAACGGGTCAGAATTTCCGCCTCCAATTTATCAGTCCTTGGCATCAGTAATGCTTAGATCATAGTATGCCTTTGCGACTCCCCAGAAAGGAAGGGAGCCAATAGGCCGGCCCACTGAACTTTAGGCCAATTTTCCCTTTCAGCAGTTCTCTCAAAAGTTGTTAAATAGGCCTCTACATCATCTCCCTTGGTCATCTTTTGAAGGCAATGACTAGCATATATATATACACACACACATATATATATATATATATATATATATATATATATATATATATATATATATATACACATACATATACATACATATACACACATATACATACACACATAAATATATACACACACACACACATAAATATATACACACACACACACACACACACACTATCTCCCAACTCGATACCTCTGTTGTACATCAAGTTCTACGTCTTCCCTCCCAATCCATTATTTGTTCTCATTAACAGGTACAGGACTTTTTTTGGGCTGCAATCACTAAGTGGAATTCCCTCCCTCACACAAAAAGACTTTCCACTAGTTTTCTGTTCTCTGAAAACCCACATTTCCAGGCAAACTTCTAAAATTCCTCATCCACCCTCTTAACCTCCCTAGCGTATCCAATTACCACCCTTTACACCGTTCACACAATACAACCACCCTTTGATCAACATTGTTCTGTGACTGGATCATATAATTAAGCACTTTTCACCTTTACAATCTGGCTGGACCTATATGCAATAAGTAGCACTTAAACCTCATGTATCACACACCTATTGTCCAATAAATGGTGAGCTTGCAAGCAGGGCCCTCTTACCTATGTCTCTATTACCCAGTATTGTTTTATTACTGTGTTTGTTCCCAATTGTAAAGCACTACGGAATATGCTGGTGCTATATAAATAAATGTTGATGGTAAAGAAGATCACCCAAATACAACTTCTTCCAAACCTATCCTTTTATCTTCTCCCTCAGCCAGCACCAGAAACCCTATTACAGATATGGAAACTCGCTGAGCATATACTTATAGCAGCTAGATGCCTGAACTCTCTCAACTGGCAGAAGTCTGAAACCCACAATTCCTGCTCTTAATACCTGGCAGACATCAAAAGCATAATTCATGACTGGCCTAATCAATTATTGGACTGAATACTTTGATCAGTGATGCCCCCACCCCGAAACTTCTAGCACACATGCAGCTTGGTAACTCGTTCTCTTATTCTTAATCTTTCTCCCCTCTGCCCCGCGTTCATCCCCTATACTAAAACAGCCCCATGTACTTCCTTCAATTTCCTCTTAGGCTTCATCTTTCCAATCCTTAACTTAGAACTTCTCTTATTCTGGTTATGATCAATAATATTATTCTGCTACAAGATATGCTTTAATTAAGACTAATGTCTTAACTAATGCACTCTTCCTTCCCTTTTCACGTTATAGTGTATAAAATGTAATAAATGTCATTAAATTAAAAAAATAAATAGAGGTGTAATGCTGTGCATACTTATGTACGAGGAACAGAGATTTATATTGATATTATAATATGAGTGTGCTACATAGGAATGCTGAGCTAATGTTGCGAACATGGGAATTACAAAGAAATCAGAGACTGCACACAAGGATGGTAAAGATACACATTTACGAGACATAAGAGATCAGTAATGGATGTTAGTGCCCCTACACAGATATTTGCTCATCTATGTTGGACTATATGTTTAGTGTGTAAGATAAAGTTATTGTAGATATGTTTTAACATTGTTCTATAATTAAAATATATATATATATATATATATATATATATATATACACACACACACCATTGTGATTGTGGGTATACCACCTTGATACAGAAACGTAGACCTCTGTGAGGGTTATTATGTTGGGGAATAGATGCCAATTGAAGTATTTGCCTCATCTATCAACAGTGCAGTGCATCGCAGTAGATATCAGATATCTGCTGCTTTGCACTTTTTTTTTTGTAATACAAAGTAGTCCCCACAGATGTCTATAGGGACTGCTATGTACCGTAGTTTAACAATAATTGGAAATGGTTTTACACATACGGTAATGTACACCAGCTCAGGCTGACGTACATTACTGTTTCTGCTATTTTTCAGCACTGTTCAGCTCTGCTCCGAAGAGCAGAGCTTTACAGTGCATGTGTGAAGGGATCACATGATCCCTCCCTGTCACACACCGCTTTCTGCAACAGTGAGGTGCAGAGAAGTTGTCAGACGAAGCATGCACACAAGGCTTCTATGGATCGCACAGCAGCTTCCAGAACGAAGAGGCAGTGAAAAGGTAAGTTTTTAACTTCACAGGAACAGCAGTTTTTCGTGACTGCTGCTCCTGTGGAGATTTTTTTAATTAATATGAGAAATAGTTCAATCCTTATCCATGCGATAAGGATTGAAAACTATTTTTAATTTTATGCGGCTGTTGATAAATGTGCCCCTTAATGTGGTGAAATGACTGGAGCAGACATGGCTTATAAGTATGAAAACATATGGGTAATTAACAAGACTATCTAAAAGGAGCACACAGATATAGCGAGCGCATAATATATTTAATACACCCTATTCTATTATATAAGGACTTAATCTATGTAGATGTGGTGCTCTTTATGTCTGTACCCCACATCTTTTTAGATTCTCCCAGTTTCTATCCATTATGTTGTCCTTGCTCTGTCTCCACATTGATGTTTTATTTGAGGTTCACTTTATAATTAAGAAATGTACACAGAGGCAGGGAGATGTGTAAGAATGTAGTACTGATTGCACTCTGTAAATGATGTCAGATAGAAATTCCCAATTATTTTTGCTAAAGTAAGGTAATGTTTCACAAATAAAAAGGCAAACTATTTTTATATTATACACCACTCACACTTTATCTTCGAATGTGTGCCAAATTCAGCAAAGTACATAGGGAACATGAAAAGTGAACAAAAACAAAGTGAAAATACTTTGGAGGCAAGGTTGGCTGGATGTTATGTATACATAACAGAATAAAAAAAATAGAACAGACATGCTTCAAAGTTGTTTATATTTATTCATATTTAACCATCTTAATGTATAGTGCTTAGCTTACAAACCAGTCACGGACATGACGAATAAAAACCTACTAAAACAGAGTTGCAAATCAAATTAAACATATACACATTTTTTCTTTTTAAATGGTTTGTATTAGTATTTCCTTTACATTATTTAGCAATGATTTAACTCTTGTGTAAAATATATATTTCGATCTAGTGATAACTCCAGACATTACCGGCCCACTTCATGTTCTCAATCAGCCATTTAAGAGTAGAGTTAGAGTCCAAAATGTAAACTTGCTCATTTGTGTTATTGACAGTCATGTGCTTTATGAAAAGTCTGGGGTTTGACAGTCTACTCGCTTCAAAGAGCCTGTCTGTTGCAGCGTGATAGCTGTCTTTACACTGAGCTTTGTCCTCTTCCACTCTACAATGACACAAATTGGAGAAACGGTGAACACAAGCAAGATTAAAGAATTGAAACAAACAAACATAACCCTGACAAAAATTAATGCCTAATTTGATCCAAACGGGACTTGGTTGTGGGACTCAGAGAAATGAAAACTGTTTGCTTTAATTTTGTAAACTGCAATAGAGATTGACAGAATTGGTTTGCTATGGGTTACAGCTATTTCTCTGTACACCAGTCTCTATATGGACAAAGGTATTTGGCCACATCTGTTAATAATTGAATCAAGGTATTTCAATCAGACCCAATGCCAGAGGTGTATAAAATGAAGCACCTATCCATGGGGTCTCCATCTGCAAACATTTGTGATACAACATGGGTCATCCTGAAAAACTCAGTGAATACAAGCGTTGTACTGTGATAGGATGTCACCTTTGCAATAAGACGATTCATGAAACTTCATCCCTGCTGGATATTCCAACTGTAAGTGATATTAATAGAAAGTGGAAGCGTTTAGGAACAGCAGCAAATTAGCCATGAAGTGGAAGACTACATAAAATTCCAGAGCAGGGTCAACGAACTGCTTAGGCGCTTGGTGCTTAAAAGTCGCCAACGCTCTGCTGATTCCATAGCTGAAGAGTTACGTACTTCCACTGGCATTAATGTAAGTACAAAAACTGTGCGGCTGGAGCTCAATGCATAGGTTTCCATGGCAAAGCAGCTGTATGCAAGCCTCACATCACCAAGACCAATGTCAAGTGTCGGATGGAGTGATGTAAAGCACACAAACACTGGACTGTGGAACAGTGGAAACGTGTTCTGTGGAACGACTAATCACGTTTCTGTTTTGGCAGTCAGATAGGAGTCTGGGTTTTGCGGATGCTGGGAGAACGTTACCTGCCTGACTGCATTATGCCAATTTTAAAGTTTGGTGGAGGAGGGATAATGGTAGGGGCTGTTTTTCAGGGTTTGAGGTTGGCCCCTTATCTCGAGTGAAGAGCAATCTTAATCTTCAGCATATCAAGTCATTTTGCTTCCAACTTTGTGGCAACAGTTTGTGTAACACCCTTTTCTATTCCAACATGACTGTGCCCCAGTGCACAAAGCAATGACTACAATCCCTGTTGGTATAACAGTCAAGCGCCCAAATACTTTTGTCCATATCGTGTATGTCTGCACCCCACCTCTGATTAAGAAGGCAATCTTGTCAAGACTGCTTTTATCATTACTAAACCTTATGCACAGGGGCTGGCTTTCAAATTTTAGCTCGGGGGTCAAGACTACTCAGCAATCTATTAAGAAGATTTTAAATAAAAAAAAAAAAAAATGCAGGTGGCCCAGTGACCCAGCCCAAGTCAGCCCACTCTGGGACTGGGACTGGCCCAGGGGACAAATGCCCCCTGCTTATGCAGCATATATGAATATGCACAAGTGTTTAATGGTTTCTAGCTATATACATACATACATACATACATGTAGCTTAAAGATATCGAGAGAAAGACACCATCATTATTGCAAGACATGGAATTTTGCTTGTATGTGGGAAGTAGATAATTACATAGCAGAACTGAACTTAATACGTTAAATCAATTAAATTTTTCTACTAACCTTTTCAGAACAATTTGCAGAATCTGATTGCATCCACCTGGTGACTGAATGCTGCTGGCATTTGACACCATGAAAAGCTCAATAGTTATTAACATCTCTACGTCGGACATAAAAGAGGGAATGTGAAGTATTTTATGATTGATGCTTGCTTCAAACAGAGTGTAAAATCCCAATGACAAGGCACCTATAAAAAACAAGTGATTTAATGTATTACTTTACTAAATCTTTCATACTTTGGACTGCTGTTTTGATGAGCGATGCCATCTAGGAAATGAGGGAGTATGCAAGTGAATCAGTGCTTTGTATTAGTTGGTAAGCAGTCAACTATTCTCTTGAAGGTACATATGCCATTCAGAAAGGATGGCCACAACCTTAGGACCTTTCATACACCAACTCTTTCCAGTCATAGCTAAATCAAGCTGGTGTTAAGATTAAATTAAAAACTTAATTTATACACCAGCACTGATATTCAGGCTTAATACACCTATGGCCTCAATATATTCAAAATATAGTTTAGGTGAAGAAAAAAAATAAAGTAAAAATCTCTGTTTGCACCCTAAAAAGGTCCTGACCCATTCCATGGTTTCCCATTCCTTAGCTAACGGATATTCAATTTTTACACTATATGGTTTCTCCCTGCACCCCTCCCCAGTAAACCTTCTTTTCAACTCTCCAGAGTTCCCTCCAGGTTTACAACCCTCTGCGCACACCCGGGTACTCCAGAGGTGTTCGCTACCGGAATGACATCACCCGCACCTCCTTATTCTCCACAGTTCTCCGATATCCAAACAGCAACTGGATTACCTACACAATATTTCTATCAATATTTGCAAATCCGCAACCTCCACTCTACAGCCAAAACCCGCCTTACTTCTCACCCCTCAACTACCATTGATGCATTGTGCCTACGCTGAGCATCAACACCTGGTCTGATCTCCACTTTCTATTCCGAAATGACCTCCCCCTCTCCTCACGACTCCTATGAAGTAGCCTGGGAACGTGACTTGGGAGACGAAGACTGGACTCAAATTTGAGACGTCGCCTCTAGCTCAATCTGTGTTGGAATAAAAGAAAAATATATACAAACTCTTGTTTCGCTGGTACCAAGTCTCTACATGCCTTCATAAAATGTTGCCTGACTGACAGATGTTGGCGTTTATGCTCTGGTGTAGGCTCCTTTCTTCATATATGATGGGATTGTCTGAAATTAACCCTTTTTTTGACAGGAAGTCAAAGATCTGATAGAATCCATTATTCAGATCAAAGCCCCACTTGATTGAAAATTCATCCTTTTGCCACTTGGATTCCCTACAGCCAATAATCAGAACAAGTTGGCACGCCATATTACTTCTGCCGCTACTTGCCAAATCACTGCTGACTGGAAACACACTGCCCCCCTCTCTTCCCTCAGTAATTGCCAATATTTGAAATGTCCACTGCATGGAATTCATGACTAGCATTAACACCTCTAAAAACCTTCAATAATGTTTGGGATCCCTGGTTGTCCTACCATCAATACCGCTCCTTCCATTATCTAAATCACATACCACTTTCTTTCACCTCATTTTTATCCTCCCTCTCCACCTCTGTTTTTCGCCACACCGCCCTCTCTTCCCCTCCTCGCTTTACGCTACTCTTTTCACCGTTCCCCCTCCCTCCTCTTTCTCTGCTCTTTTCCTACAATATGGGAAACCCTGGAAAGAGGGCCTAAGAAACTAAAAAAGACTGAATATAACATGGTAAGTGAATATATAATAGGGACTAATTTATTAGATGGCTGCACTTTAGATCAGCTTGGTCCCCTACCTCTCTTATAATCAAACTTTTAAAGGCAGAGGGAGATCACAAGTGGTACAGAGGAGTGTCATCACACCAAGGACAGGGTTGTTTTGAACATCTACTGGAATACCGTCTCTATTCAGCTGCCGGACCTAAAGTGTTCAACTGTCATTGCTACTGTCATCTCGGTTCCTCTTTTGGTGACCTCCATAGCCTTCTTGATGACAACAGCTGTCACCACAACTTCTGCTTATATGGATAACAAGTGTCCTGGCTCTCTGTCCTGAAGTGAATATGATGCCAAAGAAAAATACGAGGGTCCACGGCTACTTTGAGCTAGGAGATGCCCATTGGCGTGCCCATGCAGCAGAAGAGCTAAAACTTTTTCCAGAACCAGAAGTGGAAAAAGTTCAGTTAAGACATATGGTGAAGAATAGTCATGGTCGCCAGCTTGATATTTCTACAGTGACTGGTTCATCTTTCAAGTCTCCACCTTCCAACCGATCAAACCACTGGCAGCTGCACAATAATGCCAGTCGCCAATGGTTGCTTTAATATCAGTAGCTGATAATGCTTCTCTCTTAGAATAGCTTCACAGACTTACCCCACTATCAGCTAATATTACACTTCCGCATGCATCAATTATACCCCACACCTCTTTGATTATAAGCTCATTTGGGTAGTAGGGTCATCTTTACCTTGTCTTTGTGTTTTACAATGTACACCACTACATAATATGTTTATTCTATATAAATAAAGGGTAATAATTATAATACTACACACGTTAATGGTAAAATAAAATAGGTGGACACCTAATATGCAAATGACAACTTTGGCAGTTGCATGGGGAATTTTCCAGACAATCGGTATAACATGATACAATTGATAATTGCCCTCATTTTCAAAGAGACTAAGGTGGCCTAGGTAATTCCGGGTGAGAAACCACACAATATTTCTGTAATTCATGGGATTTTGGCTGATTTAGGGATAAGCATATCTAATTTTTCACTGTTCCTGACAAGAGCCTGTGTCTTGGTCACATACTGGTAAAAAAAAGCACTGCAAAACATAAGTTGGTAAATATCAAATCTATATATATATTTTTTAAGGGGCTCATGAGAAAGAATTTGAGAGTTGGATTTTTATTTTATCTGTCACTCTGGAGCATGGCTGGTAATCAGTATCCTGCAAGGAAAGACCATTGCACTGGTCACTTGTGCTTTAAGTATCTGCTATCCCGGAATATTGACATTCGTCTTTGTTTAGTGAAAAAATGTGATCTATACGGCACGTGAAGCAGTCTTCTTTGCGGTGTTCACTTCTACATATATAAATATTTATGGAAGTCAGGATCCCAGGATCTTCATCATTTATATAAAGCTAGCAAATTCCATATTGCTTTACTATTGGGAACAAGCACAGTAATAAAACAATACTGCGGAATAGAGAGAGCTAATAAGGCCTTGCTCGTAAGCATACAATCTATGGGACAATGGGAGTTTAATACAAGAGGTTAAGTGCTACTTATTGCATATTGGTCCAGCCAGATTGCAAAAGTAAAAAGTGCTTAGTGGGCTATATGATCCAGTTAACAGCAATGTTGATCAAAGGGTTGTTGTCTTATCTGAATTGTGTAAAGGGTGGTAATAGGCAGGGGCAGGCTGGGCAGTGGTGGAATGAGAGGAGATGTGACAGCCAGGCTAATAATCACAAAGGAGGCATATAAGAGACACTGCAATAGTAGTTTTCAATACTTCTGCAAATATTGTGAAAATACCTCTTGGTAACAGTGCTGAGTGGTGCCTGATAAGCAGGCAGCAGTCATGACTTGTCTAAGAATTGCAGACTATTGGTAGTAGGCTCTGCACAATGAGGCTTCAATATATTTGTCATAAAATGAGACTGCATCCTCCCGTTGAGGTACATTACCAGTTAACAGGCAGCTTATAATGACACTGCACCATGTATATCATTGACAATACATAATTGCAAACTATATTGCTGTACTAAGCAATATTTAGTTGTTTTCAGGTAAATAGCATACTGTTATTTCTTGTATGTTAGTCAAGGTCGTATGTTATTCTACGGCTCAGAAGGACAGCATTTGTGAAAACATTGTGCTCTTACATGATTTTTGAGACTTCCTGAATTTCCCAATGACTCTAGGTGCCACCATGGTGGTTTATGTAAGAGAATGTCATCTTGTCCAACTAAATTCAATCTGGACAGACTTGAAGTTAAAACTGTCCAGTGAATGAGAGCCATTAAAGGGGCTTACACTTCAAAAGGCACCTTTGTATTTTATTGGTTTAGCTGTTTGAGAATGTTATAATTTGTTTGAGTTTGGTGTGTTGAAATGTGACTGCCATCTATAAACGTTAATTTAAATTCTTCTGAATTAATCACAACTTCATGCAAGTTAAGTCAGGCCACACCCAAGCCTTGTTAAACTGTAAATATGTATGCCAAACATACTGTATAGATAAATAAAATATACTTATTGTAATAATGCCTAGATTCCAAGAGTTCTTTTTCACTCTGTAGGAGCAGTTGTCTGTTGTGAGCCTAGTAACGGCAACTGGCGTATCCTTGCTCTCAGCCTGTTGCCTAGCAACAACAACTAGCATCCCTGCTCTGCCTTGTTAGTCTTTGGGCCATGCTCTTGGGCCTTACCTGTCTGTAAAATTGGCGTCCTTCGCCTGATAACCAGTGCTTCTATCATATCACTGTAATTATACTGCGCCTGCTGGTCTCCTACTGTGTCCTGTCCATTACTTGAAATACCCTGAAATTAATAAGCCCCTACTACTATGGGTTAAATCCTGGGGACAACCGAGTATTTGCGAACATATAACGTTCTACAAGGAATTTAGCTACTATAGATGAAGACACTGAAGAGATTCTAGAGGTCTTATTATCTGATTGGTATCTATACAACATCACCAGCCAAAAAATATTGTAGAGTCAACCTCTATGTGCAACAGACTAACCAGCCCAAATTCTGCCATCTCAGTTTCAGACCCAGTCTTTGGTGGTGTAAGTATATAATCTATGCGGGTGTCAGCTCAGGAGCAGGTATCTCAAACCCCGCAAGCTGCCACTCAAATACAAAAGGAGCCCCAGATTTTATTGCTAGGGTTACTGGTGATTGAAAACATTTTCGCAACTTTAAAATATAACTTACAATTTTACCTAAAGTTAAAACTACATTCTTCTGGCTCAGCAGTGGGTAGGCATCGTCATCTCCCTCTTCCAAACATGGGCATTTGGTATAGGTCCAAGGAGCCCCTCTCTCGTTTGTAGACTCTTTTTTTGAAGCATTGGGCCTTCTGTATGATTATCCCGATAAAGTGGCCTCAGCATAATCCGCTCTCTGAAGTAGTGCCGTGAGAAAGGAGTACTGTACTTCATCCTAAAGATGGAAACGCTTGATAGCCTAATGTAATGGTCTATCAGGATAAAAAGACGCTTCAAGGGGTGTCGTCAGGGAAAGAATGTGTCTGGGAGCTTTTATATTCAGATACTCGAAGCTTCTCACACTGTTCCCAATCTAATGCAAGCAGGGGCTGCCAGGTTTACAAATGAAGAGAAAACCATGAGACTGATTATGGCCTGTGCCTATATTGTGATACTAAGGGACACTTAATATGGGACTATACTCACAAGTCAAGAAACTTCGGGACTTAGCATAAGAAAGGGTTTTTTTTCTTAGGTCACTGAAACCCCCCCCCCTCCACCCCCATCCTCCCCCCCCACCCCAATCCTCCCCCCCCACCTTTCTTGGAAATCCCTTCCAGCATTATTGTAATTTCCTTCTGGGCAGTTCAAATTCTCTGCCCTCGTGGAGAGCAGGGCTGCTGGAAACTTTATTGAATTTGGGATCAATCAGACGTATAATCTATCAAGAGTTTGCTTGGAGATACCCATCTATATTGCCTGGCTAGATGGTAACCCTTTTGTTGGAGAACTTAGAACGAGTTAATATTGAGGTCTTCAAGTTTATGTTACCTGCCTCCACATGGAAACCATTTCCTTCTATGTGGTGCAGTCTCCTACTTATACAGTTAGTTTGGAGTATCCATGGTTATGTAAACATAACCCCCATATTGACTGGTCAAATAATCAGCTGAGACAAGAATTGTCTAAACTCCTGCCTCTCTCTTCCAATACGTGTAGGGGCTAGAGCCATTTTGTCCCAAGTTAACCCGGAGGATAAAAAACTGCACCACTCCCCATTCTTTTTCAGAAAATTCACTTCTGCTGAGATAAAACTATGACATAGGTAATAGGGAACTCCGGGCAGTTAAATGGGCTTTTGAGGAGTGGAGGCACTGTTAAGTGGGGACCAAGTGCAATATTACTGTATATACGAAAACGAAATGTCTAATCTTCTTTAGCCGAGCTAAAATTGCAGACACTATGTAAAATCAAAAATCATTTTGTTTTTTTTGTTTTTTTAAATTCCACAAAAGTGCTATAAGGTCTTATATTATTATCCAGATCAGCAGCTCCTTTCCTCTGAGAATCTAAACCCGTTTTTGAGAAATATAAACACGACAAAAAAAAAAAAAAAAAAAAAAGGAGAACCATCACAAGAGGAGCTCCTCATGTGATGTTGCCATGGAGACCCTGGGCAGACCCGTGTTCAGTATGAACGTGGTCTGCCCAGGATTTTGACCCCGGGGGAGCCACTGCCCCCCAGCAATATCCCAGGTTCATATACCCTTGATATTGCCTGGGCGGCAGTATGAAAGCAGTATTAGTCACTCTTTATAGAAAATAGCTGACAACAGAACATGAGATATGCCATCACTCCAGAGTACACACCTGGAACACATATGCCCATGCCACACCCGATACATCCAAACTACAGCTGATCCGCTCATCTGCACCCTCTTTTAGAGAGACCATACCCCATGTTTTGATTTAGAAAAAGGAGTAGGTCCACAAAGTTGAGAACTATGCTATACAATAGTTTGTACTGCATATCTAAGCACATAATAGGTGTAGATCTTTTAGCTATAGAGTATTTAACAATTTGTGAACTATTAGTAGCTCTATTAAACAAAGTAACCTTACAGTTTATGTCTAGTGGTTCTTTAATGTGATATAAAATAACTACCTCACTACAAAACTCCCATCTACCAGTGAGAATAATTCTGATTTTGCTGTCTCTTAATAGTGCACCTGTTCATTATATTTTCACTTTTGCTCTAGGACAAGTGCATTTAGCAAGTGTCTACTGCAAACAATATAGATATATAAAATAGTTACACACTGGAATATGAATGGTCCCCATTTATAGGGAATTCATTTTGAGCAGTATTCCACAGAAATCATTAACCAAGCAAAAAGAGGAGTTGAAGACCGCACCAGGTGTATAATTATGACCTAATCCTCAATATATCATATAATATGATTACCTAGGAAAGAGGAGAGAATGCCCTAGGGGGTGCACCCAAACACAATTATAATTAGAACTAAAAAAGAGAAAGAAAGGATGTGTATAGGTGGGGCACTCCAGATAGGTCTGAAATAAAATTAAATTTTTATTAGGTATGCATTAAAAACTAACTGGTTGGATAAGGATCGAAATATTAAAATGTAACATGTAAAGACAAACAAGTGTATGTACATTACCATTACCTTCTTACACATAATACATTTATCTCATCCCAGAGCTCTTCTGACAAATTTATTGAGGTGATCATTCTTTTACATTAGAATAGAGCATGGCTTATTGGCAAAAGATAAAATCACTGGGGAAATGGCCTGGTCCAAAAGACCCAAAACAATGACAGAAACCATGCAAACAGGTAACAGGCAACACCCTGGATTTGCTCACAGACAGCACAGAGGGACAGCATAAAACTGTATCTAGCACATACACGGACTTGTGTTAGGCAAAATTAACAAAAGTACATTTAAGGTTGCAGTCACTGTAAGCAGAAAAATGTTTAACCCATGACTCTGATTTCTCAGACATGTTTTAGATATATTTTAGTACAGCACACAAAAGTAAAGCATGCCTCATTTTTCAAACGCTAGCTATGCAATTAGGCATTTGCGTCGGACCATTAGATTTTCGTTGCATACATCACTCTCTGTCCAGTCAATCATAAAATCATTTTTGTATGCAACGGTCATTGACAACTTCTGCTTCAATACTTTATGGTTTATTATTTAAATGACTGCTATGTGCCAATACTAGGATGAAAATTTATGTTACAATATTTAAAATAATTAATAAAACTGTTGCTTACATTTATAAAGTCTTCTTGCTTTAACCCACAGACCACTGTGTCCAAGGGTTGTGATTAATTCCTGGAGATTAAAGTAGTCAATTGGTATTTTCTTAGGGACCATGAAATCTACAATTGAGGAAGAAATGCCAAGACTCCGGCTTTCAACACAAGACCTCAAGACTTTATTGAAGAGCACACAATATTGAGAGACCGTGACGTCAGCTGAAACAAAACAAACCAGAAATGAAATAGGATGCCCAATTTGAAACTTTCATTTATTTATAGAGATATCGATTTCAATAGCAATGAACCTTTCCATACCACCACAAGACAATAATTGATGCAGGAGAGTGTTTGCACAAATAGTTACTGGCACATTGAATGAGTGGAAGGTGTACAAATCAGAATCTCTGATCTGCATATTTCAAACTTGGAAGGTCTATAGAACATTTAACCCATTCAACTGCTAACACATTTACAGTGGACCAATATAGTGTCAATAAATGTATCGGTTATTGATTCCATTTTTCAAAACAAATGAATATGTTTACAATTACCAAATCGCTATGTTTAAATACACTTTGCCCAAAGACACCAACAGCTGATCTTGTGTTCCAAGACTGGAGGGACAGGAGGAGAGTGTGGCATGACTGGACTTAGGGTGAACATATTGAATTTCCCCTTTTTAGATTGTTTTTTTGCATACAAACATAATAACCTACATGTCAATCTAGCCTGCATTATTTTTATTTTGTTTTTTAAAGTGTTTGGGGGGTTCTTGCATTCTTATAGTGTATGAGTCCCCATAACTGCTGAGAGATTATTCCATGGATCTACAACAATTCCTGTAAAACAGTTATTCCATATGTTAGCTTCTTTCTATAATTTGTTAAAAAAATGATTTGTACAACAAGATGACATATTAAATTACTGCCTTTCTGAACTCTGTACCTTATGTCCTCTATGCTGTACATGTTCAGCTCATGAAGTCTATACAAATAAGTTTTGTTATACAGTCCATGCACCATTTTTGTACCCCTTAACTGTTTTTCTACTTTCTACCTATTCTTGCTACCAATACATCTTCCTATACAGCCAAGTATTCTACTGGTGTTCTCAAACTATAACTCATAGGTCCTGTTCCTATTCACATGGATTGCTAAACATTTTGATGCATTCAATTTTAAATTCCCTACTTTAGTATTGTCCTCTACTTTCTTTAAATCATTACAAATGTATTTTAACCCTCCTGGGGTATTAACCCTGTTACATATCTTTGCATCTGCCAAAAGGCATGCCTTCACTTGTAGCCATAAGTATAATAACAAATATATATTAAACAAAACAGGTTTAATATTTTTCTTAAAACCCAGGACTGATCCCAGAGGTTACGTCACTGGTTACAAGCCATTCATAAGAGCTTATACCATTGACTACAACACAGTCTCCTGTTCTTTAGCCACAATTTTACCCATTCCACAATCTTTTAACACAAAATGGATTATGAATGTACTGCAGAGTATCAGCAATAATCCAAAAATCAATTGGCAACAAACAAAAATACCTTCTGTATCAAATGTTCTCTATACCTCTTCAACTGTAAGCTCATTTCGGCAAGACCATCTTTACCTTCTGTTTCATGTCATTGCATGTAATGTGTTTTTATTATATAAATGGTGACAGAGTACCAATGGCATTTTGACTGAGATGTGAAAACAAAATGGAAATAAAACAATGGTGCAATAATAAAAACAATGATATATCCTTATAGAAAGTATAAAAAGAATACAAAAATCCATCCCAATATAGGGGCTCATGCAGTGTTTGTCGCAAAATAAGAGCAAATTAATAAGCAGTCTGTACCATATCTCTAGAGGCTTCCAGTTCTGTATGAGCAGCATATGCGTCTGGTTTTACGAGATCATCTAGTTTAATCATCAGCGAGAATTTGCACATACCCTATAGGCGGTGCAAAAGATACTTCTAATAAAAGGTCTATATGAGGAAATCAAAATAAAACAAAAGCCACCATCTATAGCGCTCCTAACTGGATTCAACTTTGGTTGAGTTTCTGTAATTCTTAAACACAGTAAATAACAATTCTTAACAGAATAACTTCTGGAAGCGCCAGTAGGCCTATATGCGTGTTTCTGAAGGCATGCATGAGCATACCTTTAGTGTACTCGGCCAACGTCAGAACTTCCCTTGCCTCCCCTGTGCCGCCTGTCCAGGAGCAGGCCGCATAAGTGCCAGAATCACACAAGTGTGCATAGGTGAATATGTGTGCGCTCACTATCTAGGCATGCGCAGAGTGTTTTCTCCCAAGATACGCTATGCAATCTGGCATTCTTCCGACACTGCATCAGCTCCATAGTGTATAAATGTATGGGTATGTGGAATGAGTGTAAAAAAAGCTAGCATGTGAATACTATGATTAGGGAGTTGCTACGTAGGCTTTTTATTTTGCTTATTAAACATCATATTGAACATGTGCAAACGAATAGTGCAACTCAAAAGCCAAGTTAGTCTGCCAGCATACAATATGCTCTGTTCCAGCACTATGAAATAAACCAGATGTAGACAAACTAATGTAGCACAATGATACAAAAAAAAATAAAGAAATAATTCCCCAGGCACTTACAGTATTTGCCTAAAAAAGACTTCACTCTAATATATATTTTTAAAAACAGAGAGCCTTAGTATGTATAAGTTGGCAAACATACACACAGGCCAAGCTGCTGAGGTGTCTCTATAGTTGCTAAGTAACCAGGAGGGAGAAAAACCATAATGGCTTACATATATAAACTCATAATAATAAAAGTACATTTCAAAAGCAACTCTCAACGTTGGTGCTACTAACTGACCTAATACAGAGATGTCTTGTCGCAACAGGTTGGGTTATGTATTGATTTGCAAAATTGTGGTAAGTTCTCTTTGGCCAATGGGCCAATTTGTCTCACCCTCACCTAAAAAGATGTAGTAAGTCTAAAGGGGTAGAAAAAGCAGCTGGAAGAGCAACCACTCAGGGCCTAATTTATATACCACTGTAAAAAGCAGACCCAGGAGTATAATGCAAACTGAAGCTTGACCTGGAAGCTTCTCTTCCAACTGAATTGGGACACAGAGACACTGTTGTTTTCCATACATGTATAATTCACAAGGCAATATATAACTAACCACCCCCACCGTGGTTGCCAAGTAGAAAGTTTCTAAATTGATCTACAAATGCCAATCTTCTGGAACCCAAAAAGCTCCCTATATTGCAATTAGGGAACCAACAGATTGCTTAGATATGAATATTATTTAGCAAGTTCTCTGTCTAATTGTGGGGCAATGTCAATGAAGTGCTCTGAATTGTTATAAACCATATATATCCATCTTTTAAATTGAAGATTCAATGCTGATCTGTTGTTCTGTTGACATCTTCATGAGAAAACAATGAAGCTCAACAATAAAGATACTTAGATTGGGCACAAAACTTCCAAATGATTTTTAGTAAACAGAGCTGTTCTGCCATTCAAGAAAAGATTGTATAATTCTTGCTCTATTCTACGCATACCATATTTTCATGGTTTTGCATCCCATTGTAGAAATGACCATGCTTTATAAATAAAAGTTTATAAATTAAGCTGTAGGGTAAAAATGTGCAGCATGACTCTCCCGCCCACCAATTACGGCCAAATCCAATGTTGCCCTCTAGCCAACTTGACTAAAGTAATGTGATTACCTTGAGATTCCTGTAAGCCAGGCAGATTTTGGAGGACTTCAAAGCACAAGGTGAACATACTCTTAGACACTGCTTCTTGTATTATTGTGCAAAGCAAGTTGTGACGCTTCAAAACATCCATCCTGTCACAAGGCCACATTGTTGTATTTATTATCCAATCTGACTCTAAAAAATCATAACGGTAGAAAAAGTAGAACCATTAGCAAAGAACACATACTGTAAATTAGGTAACAATCAGTACTACACAAGTTAAAACGCACTAAATCACTACAAAATAATTTTCCCACTGTGGTATAAATGATAATTATTACCTGTTAGTTTCATCCCCTTCATGGCAGCCATTACATATAAGTTAATCATGTATCAATATAAAGGGTATACTGGAAGTAAAAGTGAGTCACACAGGAAGGGAATTGGCCCTTTACGACAGTGTCTTCCCCAGCATAACAGAGAAACATAATATTGCACTACCATGGAGGAAATCAAACAGGTTAAAAATTAACATTTTCTATTTTCTTACCTCAATGACAGCCATCACTAGTGGGCAATACCCAACTGTTTCCTGGGCCAGGGTAAGTACAGTCTACAGCACTTTTGTGCAATATCTTTCTTCAGCTAAGGCTGATATATCAAGTCTGTAAAGCCTGGTAAAAGTATGTAGAGAGTTCCATCCCACTAGCTTGTGCTTTCTCTGTCCACGAAATTAATTGATAAAATTTAGAGCTTCCTTTGCTTTTAAAAAAGTCTGTATACTTTGATAATACAACTTTAGTTAGAACTAAAGTTTTACAAACTCCCTCTGGTAACTCAGTTTATTTTTAATGGTTTTAGTTCTTTCCAGGTATAAAGTATAGGTTTTTACAAAGTCCAGAGTAATGCTTGTTCCTTGGAATTCTTAGGATTGGGGTAAAAGGATGGATAGCAATTACTTCTACCAGAACAATAGAAGACCTCCATGCATTATAGTGCAAGGAACCTTATATGAACGTTATTCAGGACACCCATCTTCAATTCTATTCTAAGGTAGATTCCAAATTTCATATAATTTAGGAGCTAATCCATCAATGTGCTCCCCTCCTAAGGAACATGACTCAGTTTGATTTCTCACGGCACACAATGAAGCAGAATAAAAGACTTTAGGTGTACAGCAATTAGTGACTTGAAAGAGGGTAGCAGAATACTAGAAATCAGATAGAACTCAATCTGTGAAACACAGTCGCACCTTTGTGACAGCAGCAATTGAATCACCAATGGAAATATATAGGCACAAATATATTGATTGTGGAGGAAAACATTGCTAACAGCAGTCACTTTTACTATGGGAAATATGTTTGCTCAGCGCTGTGAGCTTTTTTTTATGCTCTCTTTCTGTAGAGAGACTGACCTCTTGTGTGGGTCTATTAGAGTTTTATAAATCCCTTTGACCAACATATTTTCCAAATAAGGATACAATTCATTTGCATGTAGTATTAAAATGATCCACAACTGTTACCAAGTATCTTTGTAAAACTGCAAAAAGCTCTAGAAAGCTTAAAAGTAAAGACCTGAACTGGAAACTGTAACCTAGTATGTGTTAGGAACCCCTCTAGCCGGTACAGCACAACCCGGAGTCTGCTCTGCCAGTCAGGTGTTCACCAATACAAAACAGGAGCAGGAGCAGGAGCAGGTTAGGCTGACAGGCAAACTGGACGCTATAACCGGCAGGGAGGCTAAGCTCTCCCTGCCTTATATACAGACTTTGGCCAATCAGGGCTTAGCCCTGAAATGCATCACTGGCCACGGTCGGGCCCGAGAAACCGGAAGCGACGCCCCGGTCTTCATGGAGACGGCCAGGACGTCATGGCATGGACTTGGTCTCGGGAGCAGAGAGAGAATACAAGCGCCCCTTAGGTAACTTGGAACCAGGAATAAGCTCGATGCCACAGTCAAAATTGCGATGAGGCGGTAGTCAGCAGCTTGTTTAGAGAACACGTCCAGGAACTCATGGTATTGAGAAGGAAGCTGCTCAGGAACTGATTGCAGGATCCAGAGTGGCAATGCCAAGCAGGACTGTGAGCAATAAGAACTCCAATGGATAATCTCTCCTTTCACCCAATCCACAACAGGGTTATGATGAGAAAGCCACGGATGACCCAGAATCAGCGGAACTGACGGACAGTCGATAAGGAGGAGGGTTATGGACTCTGAATGAAGAGCTTCTATGTTCAGTTGTAGTGATGGAGTCTCCCAAACAATTTTTCCTTCCAGGTAAAGGACTCCCTTCTAGGCCACAAACTGTAACTGCAGAACGAAGCTTGACCATAGGAATCCCGGCAGAACGGGCGAATCCGATGTCGAGGAAGTTGCCTGCAGCTCCACTATCAATGAAGGCCGACAGGGCCACGGAACTGGCACCGAAAGTGACTTGTGCGGGAATCAGGACAGCATTCTTTTGGGAAACAATTTGCAACCCTAAGTGGACCTTTCCCAGACATGCTCTTTTTTCAGGTTTGTATGAACAAGAGCATGAGAAGTGGCCCTTATTGCCACAATAAAGACATAGGCCTTGTGAGCATCTCTTGTCTCTTTCCTCAGGAGGGAGGCGAAACGCCCCTGACTGCGTAGGCTTCTCAACATCCGTGGAAGCTGGAATAAATGCAGATGAAAAAGAAGACGCTTCTTTCTCTGTTCTCCTCTCCTTGATCCTCCTGTCAATTTTAATAGCAAGTTGCATAAGGCTCTCCAACGAGGTAGGGGAAGGATACTGCACAAGTGAATCCTTATATTCCTCTGACAGTCCTAAGCTAAACTGGAACGCTGGATCATTCCATTCGCTGTCAGGCGACCATCTGCGGAATTCAACGCAGTATTCTTCTGCCGAGCGCCGGCCTTGCTTTAAGGCCCATAGATGAACCTCAGCAGAGGCAACTCGATCTGGATCATCGTAGAGGAGACCTAACGCGTTGAAGAAAGCCTCCAACGATTGCATGATAGGACTCGACTGTGGTAGGGCGATAGCCCAGGACTGGGGATCACCCTGCAAGAGGGAGATGACAATTCCAACTCACTGCTGTGCTAAACCAGAAGACCGAGGTTTCAACCGAAAATAGTTTGCAGCTTTCCTTAAAATTCCGGAACAGGGCTCTATTTCCAGAGAACCGGTCCGGCAAATTTAGCTTGGGTTCATCAACAGAACCGGAAAATGGCTGTGTAGTCCGGGAGTCCTCCTCATGAGAGGACAACCGCTGGGACAATCCTCGGACCATTTGGTACAGGGTCTCAACATTAACCGCTAGGGCTTGAAAAGGAGACGATTTGGTTCAGCTTTCTTCCATCCCAACTTCGTCTCCGGAACGTCTGTTTTTTGCGGCTGGTTATAATGTTAGGAACCCCTCTAGCCGGTACAGCACAACCCGGAGTCTGCTCTGCCAGCCAGGTGTTCACCAATACAAAACAGGAGCAGGAGCAGGTTAGGCTGACAGGCAAACCGGATGCTATAACCGACAGGGGCGTTCACTTGAAACAGGAAGTGAGTCGCGGCGGTGCCCGAGGCGGCTCCTGACAGTATGTAAAATCTAAGGAACTCCGATAAGCCCTTGATATAAGATGAAGATATGCATCCAATTTCTATAAAGGTAGTAAAAATCCACTGGTTCTAGGACTGCAAGCTTTACGGCCACAATATATTCCATGCTAAATTTCTTCCTTTTGTTGCACTAAGCGACAGGTCTGAAGTCTAATATAGTTCTATAACCCCAGGTGTTCTTTTCCTGCTTGTGAAGAATACACAGGAATAAAAACCGTGTCTTCTTTCCTGAGGAAGGTCTTCCATTATGATCCTGCTTAATAAAAACTTTTGTAGGCTTTGAGTGCTGCATTTTTCTTGGTGTCTTGAGAGATCTGGGAAACTACAAATCTATGCACACTCAGAATTTCTGTGAATTTGAAGTACTTTGCTGATAAGTTGTTGGACCCACTGATCATGTATTGTATTGTCGGAGTACAGGTTTTTTTTTGAACAAAGACAGTCTGCCCCATACTGGCTGATCTTCCAATATCTGGACCTGTAGACTTTCATTGATATATATAGATAGATAGATAGATAGATAGATAGATAGATAGATAGATAGATAGATAGATAGATAGATAGATAGATATATATATATATATATATATAGATATATATTTATTTATTTTTTAAGCTACTTTCCTTTGTCAGTACAAAAATTGTGCCTGCCAGTGTGCTATTATCTGCTTTATGCTCTGCATTGCCTAGAAGATCTCATTTCTCTGAAGCTAGGCCTAGGAGCAGACTGTGGGCAAGCTTCTATCTTGTGGCAATAATTACAATCTGCCTCCTAAGAGTTTATATATCATATCATCCAGCCTTTCTTCAAAGATATAGTAACAAGGCAGTCCTTTGACTGTAAATCTGCAGACCAGGGTTTGAGTCTCAAAGCTCTTCTAGAAAGAATATGGTATGGCCCTGTCGGAAAGACTAACTGTGTCCAAATGCCTCACATAGGTAATTATCCTTTTTACTATATTGTGCACAGATTTTAGAACTGTGAGACTGATGTTCTCCTGAATGTCTGACTCTAGTTGTTTCTTCCAGATAACTTAGGAAAAATACTTACATTAAATATCTAATATTTGTTCTAGAAACTATTGTTTGTACTCGTTGATTTGTGTTGTAAAAGAGATAAACTTGACAGATCTTCTAGAATATAACTGTCCAATTGTTGGCCAAATGTAGCCGTGAATGTCTTTTTTGGCCCCAGATTTTCAGAAATCTCTCAAAAAATTCTGATGGTTGATAACGGTTTACAGTAGATTTGAAACTCTAACAGAAAAGAGGATTTATACTAACGAAAAATCGATCCGATTCCATCTGGGGGACACTGCTTAACCATGGTTTGAGTAGGGTAGGGAGGAGTTTGGCACCTACATAATTAATTTCCAAGCTGCCGACAGGCCCTCCCTCCTGCCAACCCCCACATGAACTCAGTTTGATTAAAAAGCCCCAAGAAGATAGGCCAACTAACCAAGAACACACAGAAGAAAGCAGAAGGCAGGATCGCAGTGTCCCCTAGATGAAATCAGAGAAATCAATTTATCATAAGTGTAAATCCTCTTTTCTCTTTCATCCATCTGGGGGACACTGCTTAACCATGGGGACCTACTAAAGGAGCCTCCTTGAAGGGTGGGACCGCTCTGATATCCCAACACGTAGAGCACTACAGCCAAATGAGGTGCCCGAAGACGCAAGACTTTGAATTGGTAACATTTTGTGAAAATATGGACCGAGGACCAGGTAGCTGCTCTGCATAACTGATCCACTGAGGCCCCATTCCGTGCAGCCCAAAATGCCCCAACAGAACGGGTAGAATGGGCAACAATACGCTCTGGCACTGGTCAGACAGCACTGACATAAGCTTGCTTAATAGTCAGAGTAAGCCACCTAGCAATAGATTGATTAGATGCTGGCCATCCACGTCTAGAAAAAACAAATTATTATTATTATTATTAATTTTTATTTATAGGGCGCCACTAGGTATCCGTAGCGCCGTACAGGGACAGACAGAAACACGATACAGGGTGAGACAGCACAGTACAGTTAACAGAAATCACAGTAACTCAGAAGCTCAATGAACAGCTAGATTAGAGGTGAGCGCCCCCAGCAGGGTAGAGACAGGGGCCGGAGGACCTCACGGAGGAGACAAGGAGCTGGAGAGCAGAGTTAAGGTGGTGGAGAACAGAAGGAGAGGAGGCCCTGCTCGGAGGAGCGTACAATCTAAGGGGAGGGTAGGACGGACAGAGACACAATGGTAGGAGGAGGGAATGGGGAGAACGGAGGCAGAGACGGAGAGGGGGGGGAGAGGAGAATGAAAAGGAGGGAAGTAGGAGGGGGACAGGAGAGGGAGGGGGGTAGGGGGAGACTGGGAGGAGGTCAATGGGTGGGGGACGGAAGGGCTTTAAGGAAGAGGTGGGTTTTTAAGGCCCGTTTCTAACAAGATAAAGAATCTGTCCTATGAATCTTTGCAGTTCTCTTGACATAAATTCGTAGAGCCCTAACCACATAAAAAAAATCTCATGTTCCCTGATCCAGACCTGAGGATCCTCTGTGAACACAGGAACCACTACTTTAGGAATAAATTATGGAACTGTCCTTAGGACTGCTCTATCATCATAAAAGACCAGATAAGGTTCACGACAAGACAAAGCCCCCAGCTCAAATACCTTGCAAGCTGAGGCAATAGCAAGAAGGAAAACCACCTTCCAAGTTGAAAACCATAACCCTGCCGGCTGTAATGGTTCGTACTGAGGCTCCTGCAGCATATTAAGGACCAAACCAAGATCCCCAGGATTCGTTGGAGGAACACAGGGAGGTTGTATATGAAGAACTCCCTGTAAGAAAGCCTTAACATCCGGAATCTCAGCCAATCGTCTGTGAAAATAGACAGAGGTGACAACAGAACCTTTAAAGATCCTAATCGAAGACCTCCATCCAAGCCATCTTGTATAAAAGCAAGAAACCTAACAAGATGAAGACTCTGAACTGCAGGCCTTATTCCTACACTATCTTACGCCATATGCGGTGTTAAAGTCGAGTCACACTGGCTTCCTAGCCTTGATAAAAGGTATAAAATTACCCTAGAAGAAAACCCTCTGAATTTCCAGATTGGCTTCAAAAGCCATGCCGTTAAATTGAATTGGGCTAGATCCTGATGCAAGAATGGTCCCTGAATCAGCAGATCTTTCCGAATAAGTAACCAAATACTCAGGTCCACTGCCATAATAACTCCTGGATACCAGACTCTTCGTGGCCAAGCTGGCACCACAAGAATGACTTGGCGACCTCCCTGCTTGACTCTCCGAAGGACCCTGGGAATCAATGATATAGAAGGAAACCAGTAAGCTAACTTGAAACCCCATGGCATTGTCAACACATCCACCGCTTCTGCTAGTGGATATCTTGCTCTTGCACAAAAGTCTGTGATAACATCATCCACTGATTATCCAACTTCAGATGGGACCCTGTCCATTTCTTCAACATGTCCCGCTGGAAACACCTCGAGTGAATGCTGCCATAAGGGAGATTCTCAAAAGATGCCACCATCCCACCACGGGTATTCGGTTTGTTGGAGATCTAGTACACCAAGGTACCTTTATCTCTTGGGATGACCTGCGCTCTAAGTATCCAAACCTCTATCCTAAATTTTATGAGTATTTTCAGTTACGTCACTTTGTGGGCCTCTCTCCTCGGGGGAACTCCTTCCCCTATTCCGGTTTCCCAGTTTGAAATCCTGTCTTTATATGCCTTTGCGTAGAGGCATGGTTTCATATATTTACAGCCTAATTCTCCATGTACTTTTCCCTCCCGGCGGTAGGCATGAGAGGGAGTGGGAGAGGGATCTGCCCCCCCCCCAGAGGAGGCTCATTGGGAGATCATAAGGGATCAGGTTTCCGCAAGCTCTATTTCCACCTTGGTCAGGTAACACGCATATTAAATACTCTACTGGTGGTACTACACCCCTGACAAAATTACTAAAATGTTTCCCTCTAGTTCTCCACTATGTTGGTGGGGCTGTGGCCAGATGGGATTTTTTTACATATTTGGTGGACCTGTCCTAAAATATCCTCCTTTTGGGACCGTGTTAGGGCCCTCTTCTCCTCCCTCCTTCAGTGTCCCGTCCGGAAAGACCCATGGTCCTTACTTCTTTGCTATCCTTTAGTTGATAATGATGGGCAGTCCTCAAAATTAGCTTCCCATATCCTTGCTGCAGCGCGATGTCTAGTAGCTAAATCATGGAAGCAACCTAAATCCCCTACTATGGCGGCCTTACGCTCCTACATTTGGTTTATTGCCAAGATAGAACAGATTACATATCACTTACATGACAAGGACGATAAATTCCACCAGATTTGTTCTTTCTCCCTGAGACTTTGGGTAGTTTTTCCCTCTGTATTTTAATTGTGACGACCAGTGCTACCCACCCCCCTCTCTTTCTCCACCCCATATTATTAGAAAATGTTGCTGGAACCTGAACAATTGGTACAACCAATGTTTGCTTACTCGTCTGTTCTGTGAGAATATGCTGTGATTTTTTTTTTTGGCCAATGTACTACTTGCTGATTCTTGTTTGATTGTTAATGCTATTTTCTAAAATAAATAGTTTAACAAAAAAAAAAAAAAAAAAAAGAAGTGCCACCATCTTTCCGAACAGTTTTATACACAGTAAAACCGACTGCCTCCTGCAGGACGGAACCTTGTTCGTCCACTCTTGCAAGGACCTTATCTAGTCCTCTGGAAGAAACACTCTTTGGCATGCTGTGTTCATTATTAGTCCCAGAAATGACATCTTTTGCAAGTTATCTGTGACTTTGGAAGGTTAAAGAGCCAACCATGCCTCTCCAGAGCCTGAACAGTAAGCTGAAGATGTTGTTCCAACAACTGCTCTGACGCAGCCTTGATTAGCAATCGTCCAGATCGGGCATTATTTGTACCCTTCTGGTATGAAGATGAGCCGTCATTACTGCCATAATCTTTGTAAATACCCTTGGGTTTGTTGCAAGACCAAATGGAAGAGCCCTGAATTGATAGTGAGCCGAGCCCACCGTGAATCTGAGAAGAGGCTGATGACGTTTCTAGATTGGAACATGGAGGTGGGCATCCTTGATGTCTATCGACACCATGAAGGTATTACAGAGCACACTTGTTGTTACTCTAACAAAAAAAAACATTTTCAAATAAAACAAAACCTATAAGAGAAATACAAATTCACTGTCCTGCAGCTCTGTATCTTCAGCCCAACTCTTTGGGCACCTACAAAAAACTGAGTTCATGTGGGGGTTGGCAGAGGGAGGGGCCTGCCGGCAGCTTGGCAATGAACTATATAGGTGCCAAACTCCTCCCTACCCTACTCAACCTATGGTAAAGCAGTGTCCCCCAGATGGATGAAAGAGACATGTGTTCCTCGTCAGGACTGTTCTAGAAAATTAATACAGTAATCATCTCTTTATTCATGTTTTACACAAACCAAATATTTATTTCTTGGCAATAATAAGTTTTACACAACCTCCACCTTACCCAGATCAGCACATCAGGATCTTTCCAATGTAACCCCCTGTACTGGGGATCTCTGCTGAGAGTTACAGAATAGGTAAGAAACAAAATAGATACAGAAATTGATTCAGAAATTGATTTCTGAAGGGGTGTGGCATGGCTATGCAATCAGGCTCTAGCTAACATTTTAGTTAGTGCTTCTGATTCTCCAGTACAAACAAATACAGACTACAGTTGCAAAACATGATCATTAGGCATCCAACTGTTTTTATGAACACATAAGATCCTTTAAGATAATCCTGCAGTACAAGGCATCAACTTATTTCTACATAAAATATATCATGTCAAAGTGCTTTAAAGAAAGATAAAATAAAAAAAAAAAAAAAAAAGATATACATATTTACAATCCCTGATCTTCCTCATATATATATTGGCAACTGGTACTTTACAGTATTGAAATCTCTAGTATGTTTATGTTTTTTAATTTGTTGCAGAATTCAATTTTTATTTGTTAAATCACTATGAATGTATTACAATTTAGTTAATGGACTACAGTTACAGCTCACACATTTCAAAGTGGATTAGAATTCCATACAGTACATTTTTCTTGCTACTAGATAGCACTTTAAAGTATACTATGCATGTCAAATGAATAAAACGTCCATAGTGCAAGCATTACAATTAATCAATAGCAAATTATGTTAACCATGGTATTGAAAGTAAAACTCAATCGTTTCCCAGCGTTGAAAGATTATATGAGGTGTGCTACATCTGTATTTAGTCTAAATCCGTGGCTTCATTATCCAATTGCATTTATTTGTTTTGGGTTTTTTGTTAAACTTCTCCAGAAAATTACTGTGAGTCTCTTCACATTCACAGATCAGATGATGCAAGATGTGCCATTATGAAAATGCAGAATTGCCTGAGTCACATATTGTGCAAGTGGGGGGGGGAGGGGTCAGCTAAGAATGTCTGTAATTTGAAGGAATCTCCATAATGTTACTGTGTGTACGTGTGTAAGTGTAAGCTAAATCCAGATCAGATACCGCCTAACACAAACACTCCTAGATCTGATGTTCTGTAGATCAATATGTGCCGCGTGAAATAAAAAAAAATGACACTAAAACACATTCACTTCTGCTTGGACCATATAGTCATGACAGACCTTGAATAAAGTACATATATTTGGTAAATTTTTAGAGAGAAAAATAGCTCATCACATTTTGGGATACATATTTGAGGTAGCACTATTAGTGTAAATGAAACTTTAGCATGATCTATTTGTAAGGCTCCACAGTACCGGACAGTCAGAAATATAAATCGTACAAAATTAAACACAAAACAAGCACAGAAATTAGACAAAAGCATAAACTGTCCTGCTTGCAGTCTAGACGGAGTGTCCAATGTTGACAATAGGAGCTAGTGGGATTCAGAATGGGCATTTGACTTGAGCTGGTACAAAATGCAGAGACAGAAGTATCAGGTGGGAGTACGATAGGTTTTGGAAGATTGAAGGTCGAGGCTGGTCAGCTGGACTAGGGAGTTCCTTTTGTGGGGAGAAGGATGAGAAATATTTGAGGACCTTGTTTAGCTACAAACAAAGACACCCCCTCAGGATCCAATTTGCTGACAGATATGAGGCTGCTTGAATTGTTAGAAGCAGTAACACAGAACTCTCCATTTGGACAGGGAACACTTCTTTATAGCAGTTCCGAGTCCTTTCCTGGTTCACAGTGATGACTAGGTACATGTGCATGAGCAGACACAGCTCTAGCACTCCAAGGCATCATTTTCAAATATACTATACATCAATGCTACTCCTGGAGGTAGTAAGGCAGCCAGAGCCGTAACTAGGGTGGTGCGGGCGGTGCCGCCGCCCAGGGCGCAAGCCCGAGGGGGCGCAGCAGCCGCCCGCTACCTTCCCCTTTGTGGCACATAGTAGAAAAAAATATAAAAAAAATTGTGGCCCCTCCCCCGACTCCGCCGTCCCGCGACTCGTGCAGGGGGCATAATGTTATAGATTATATTGTGCATAAGGCATGTGTAATATCATGCAGCATGGAGGACCAGGCAGACTGTTACTGAGGAGCACAGCGTAGAAAGTGACTTATTTATATTGATACGTTTACCTGATTTTACACGGCCAAAGTATGACCACTTCAAAGTCCAATTTTATCACCACGTTTGGCCTTAACAGCATGACTTTAAAGGCAGGATCCCAAAAGAATAAGTTTTAACAGTTTTCAAACATTATGTTTTTGCAGGGTGAGGCTACACAGTTAGCAATAAACTCTGATACCCAGAGTGACAGACAGCACACCCTCTACTGCCAGTGTGCTCAGCCTGTGGTGTGGATGGGTTCAGGCAGTAGAAGATTCAAGGGGGGGGGGGGGGGGGGGGAGCAGCAGAAGCAAATACTTTAAAATGTAAAGATTAGATGCCGGTCAAAGGGGCGTGGCCAATCGCGACCAGGGGGCGGTCCAGCCGGGACTAGCTAATCAGACTAAAGGGGGCGTGACTAACAAAGTCTAGTTCCGCCCCTGGGTTCAGGATCCTGGGAAATGTGGCTGTGCTGTGGGTAACAGAGAAGCCTGGGATGTGGTGGAGCTTTGTCAAACACACTGATGTCTAAAGTAGAGGTAAGTGCTGCCTGGTGTGGGACAGCAGTGTCAACCATAATATGTAGTGGCTACAAGGAATTTATAGGGGTACAGAGTTTACAAGGATTGCTGTGTGATTCAGCCAATAATATGGGTGTACATGGGTTAATTAGTTGTTATTGTTGGGAAGTGAGGGTATAGAGGTACCTGTAAAGTTACTTGGGCTTGTCAGCATGGTGAGAGATGGGGTGTCAGGAATTAGAGGTCTATAATTGTACCATAGTTTTGTGTGTCAGTTCAGACAGTATTTGGAAGGTTTAAGGATGCCAGGAGCTAGTATGGAATTATAGATTATCATGCATTAGTGTGGAGGCGATAGGCTGTGTAGGACTGTACCACCAGGATTCCAGTTGCATTCGTGGTGGGCTTCACTTGCTGTGGCAGATTTCAATATGGCTATTTGCTGTCACACCCCCTTTCATGGGCCATTACCATTGTTTTCCCCTGTGGTACATTCATTCCTCAGTCTGACGAGAGAGAGAGAGATGCAGGTATACAGAGAGGTCAGGGTTATATAGAGATACAGGTATATACAGAGGACAGGGTATATAGAGATGTAGATATATAGAGAGGACAGGGAGTATAAAAAGAGATTCAGGGGGTATATAGGAAAAACAGGGGGTATAGAGAGAGATTCAGGGGGTATATAGGAAAAACAGGGGGTATAGAGAGAGATTCAGGGGGTATATAGGAAAAACAGGTGGTATACAGAGAATTTCAGGGGGTATATAGGAAAAACAGGGGGTATTGAGATTCAGGGGGTATATAGGAAAAACAGGGGTTATAGAGAGAGATTCAGGGGTATATAGGAAAAACAGGGGTTATAGAGAGATTCAGGGGGTATAGAGAGAACAGGGGGTATATAGAGAGATACAGGGGATATATAGAGATGTAGAGGGGACAGTGTATATAGAGAGAGATACAGGGGGTATAGCGAAAGATACAGAGGGAATTTAGGGATTACATAGAGAGAACGGGGTATATATAGATGCAGGTATATAGAGAGATGCACATATATAAAAGATATAGGGGGTATATATAGATGCAGGTATTTAGAGAGGACGAGTGGCATACAGAGAGCCCACTGCAGCACCACACTACTCCCCTACAGCTGTGCACCTACCACCTCACACTACACCCATACAGTACTCTGCTACACCCCTCGCACTGCACCTCTACAGCACTGCATCTACCCCTGGACACTACAGCTCTGCCCCTACCACCGGACACTACACCTCTACAGCCAGTGCCGTAACGAGGGTGGTGTGGGCGGTGCAGTTACACAGGGCGGAAGGCCAAGGGGGCGCAGCAGCCACCCGCTACCTGCCTCCAAGAGAGAGATAGACATTCACATTCACTTATAAGACTTTGAAGCTTCAACCCTTAAGTCCCGCAGTGGAACGCAAATGCCGAACTTCCTGTCAATGGAACGCACATTGGGGGACTTGACTTAAAGGTTGAAGCTTCAAAGTTATGTAAGTGAATGTCTCTCTCTCTCCCCCCCCCCAATGAAACATATCACAATATATTAAACTCACTTAAACCTACACATATTAACTGCATAAAATATTACAATACCTATCGCTATATATTTTTGAAATATACCATTGTGTGTGTGTATATATAACAATTCTTTCACTAAAGTGCTAGCCACCCCCACTTGTCAAATGCCACTCCCACTTAGATGGGGGGCGCCGGTGCCCTGTCTTGCCCAGGGCACCAAAATTTCTAGTTACGGCACTGAAGGCAGCATTCCCCAGGTCGCCAACCTGAATTCAGCTTACCCCACAAGCCCTGCACAAAGAAAAAGAGCAAATTCCTAGCTGACCTGTTTAGCTAAAGACATACAAATGATGTGGTACATTGTTTAATTTTCATTTGCTTGTTTTTTCAAACTTAGACATTTGTACTCGCGTGAAGCTGCAGTATTTTTATAGTGCAAATAAAGGAGGACATGGCCAGTGGAGGTTGGACAAAAGTTGTATTATTGACATCTACAAGATGGGTTTATGCCACTCACGACGGTGATATGTCAAGGTCCTAGAGAGTGAGTTTGTGGTATGGACATTTCTTTATTTTATTTTAAACAAGGGATACAGTGGAACTTACTTTCAGGAGTCCACAGCATCTCAGCATTGTAATAGGGATCTAATCATTGTCAGCACGCTAGCTTCCTGTAGATTCCCACAAGTGATATTGCTGGGGTGTAGGGGGATCTAGATTGGATCACCCTTTTATGGAGGAAATCACAGTGACGTCACAATGACATTGCTGGGTTTCCATTAAAGTTCTGCATTGGGAACACTGCAAACATACTGCCAGTGACATTCATAGCACCTGTCTGGCTGTAGGGAGGAAAAGTGCCTGGCCATCATTTAGGCCGAGTGCAATAGGACATAGGTCTATTATGGGGCAAGTGGGAATAAGCGTTTTAATTTTAACACAAAGGTGTAAACTGGTCATTTTCTTAACATTCCAGGAATCAGTGATCCATCTGAGGATTTAAAGATAGTCAAAAAACAATGTAATATTCTACCATTTAATAGAGATGAGCGGGCTCGGATTCCGCTAATCCGAGCCCACCCGAACAGTGCGGATCCGAACGGGATCCGAGCACTGTTCGGATATTTCCGGCGGGCAAAAAATTGAAAACGAGGCTCTGTCGTCCAAGTCTCGCGTCGAATCTCGCGAGGGGTGGGAGGGAGGGCCCAGAACAATTCCATCTTGTACCTCTTTTTTTGGCATTATGTGCTCAAGCTACCTCGGTGCAACCTTTTGGCCTAAAAACAATATTGTGAGGTGTTCAGAATAGACTGGAAATTAGTGGAAATGATTGTTATTGAATGTTATTGAGGTTAATAATAGCGTAGGAGTTAAAAAAAAAACACAAAACTGGTTTTTAGCACTTTTTATGCTTTTTTAAAAATAAATCAGAACCAAAACCTTTCGTCGGATGTTTTGGCAAAACAAATCAGAACCCAAAACCTCAAGCTAATCAGAACCCAAAACACAAAGTGGCCGGTGCACACCCTTACCATTTAATGAAAACTTACAATTTAAGGATTTTCAATTTGTGTTTTTTCAGAATTATAACACTATTCAGGTGTCTGTAATACAAACGTATGCTTCTTAAGCTAAAGGGTTATAAATGCAAAATCTGTACCTTTAGGTTTCTCCAAATTAAATTAACTGCAGGCACTTTACCTTTCAGTGCTTGCACAGCATTTATTAGGTGTCCACACATGAGGAAAATCTCCACAGCAATATTAACCACATGACATCGTGACGCAACACTTTCTTGATCGTCGAGCCCTTTTAAGACCGTGTAGTTAATCTGCATCTCCTTTAATTTGTGCAACACTCTTCTTCCCTTGCAATAAAAAAAAAAAAAAAAAAATTAACTATTGTCGTTTTAAAATTGTATAATGACAAGTTCATAGAGTTACGGTTTGCATCATTTTGTAAACTGTATTTTGTTAATTATTGTAATGAAAGCAGATTTGGCACGAATTTAATAATGATCTCATACCATTTCACATTTGAAAAAGAATACGGTTACCAATGGTAAAAATATTTTATAGACAAAATATAAATTCCCATGTGTTGCAGGATTTAAAAATTCTAGCACAACATAATATAAAACAAAATCAAAAAGCACAATAAAAATATGGAATAACCCCCAACATTTACTTTTTAAATTTATACTCATTTAACAACTATTCTATATATAGCTGGAATATATACTGAACATAAACAGTTACCAATTGGGCAAATACCTTTTGCCACAACTCTTTACGGTGATAAAAGTACATGAGAGTGATTCCAATTCTTCCCAGAATATTTTTGTGTATGTCATTAAGTTGAGGATTTTTGAATACTGCAATAAGATATTAGAGAAAACAATGAATACAAGTTTATTACATAATGGAATTCCGATAAACAATCTTCTTTCACAGATTACGCTGCGCATGTCTGTCTAGTCAGCTGGAATACATTTTTCGTGTGTTACTGGCGCTATAATGGTGATGCAGGGTGAAACGTTCTGTCATTTTGAAAAATTGATTAGTTTAAATGAGGCTTTTATTTTCTTCAGGGTCAATAAAGCAATAATTTCTCAAAAGAAAAATATTGAAATTAATATACTTGTAAAAGGCCAGATTGAATTTGGAAACTGATAAGATTTGGTTCATTGAAAAAGTTGGCTCAGTGTTATAGATCTCTAGAAAGCTCCTTTAGATCATGAAATTAAAAAAGTTGTCCTCTGCAGCTCTTACCAATTAAACTACATCATCTTCCTGGCATCCGTGTTTTTGTCAAGGCCTGCCTTGTATTAACTATAAAGGTGTTTGCTGAAGGCAGTAAATAATAGTAGAGTATGTTTTTCCCATTTGTTAAATAAAATTACCCCCACATTTAAATATTTTTGTGATAACCCTTTGTATCTTAAACTTTATGGTCATGCAAGGGCATTTACAAATAGGGAATGATTATGTCCTGTTTCTGTCCGGTTTTATCTTGGTCAACCTCCAGAGCCAGTAAACAGGAAGCAACATTTTAGTGACTGAAGCAACAGCTGCATGAATTCATGTAAGCCATGGAATACTAGTGTGAAATAAAAGTAGCACACGTACAGTGTTACTAAAAAGATGAGACATGTACTTACTCTGGGCACTACTTTTTACAGGCTACATCTCTAAAATTAGAAATGCAAAGAAGGTGGATACAGACAGATGGATTTTTGAAATACTGCATCACAATAACACATTGGTGGGGCAACTGCTATACAAGCATATAATACAGATTGCATAACAATGGTTAAATAAATTAACACACACACACACACACACACACATATATATATATATCTATATATATATATATATATCTATATATATATCTATATCTATATCTATTTATATATTAGCTAAAGCCTACAACAGTTTAGCCTTGTTTAATCTGCACATACTCAAAACACAACTGTAAAATCTGGTTGGGAGATAGAAGTGACCAGCGAGAGTAAGATACAAAAATGCGATGATCATCTCATTCTCCTGCCTAGATTTTTTTTTTAAGCAAGGCTAGTTAACATTCTTATCTATAATGTTAGGAACATTAAAGGATACTTACTAGTGTCTGCAAATTCAGTGTAAGGAATTTCTGATCTTTCATCGACTGACTCTTTCATAAGTGCTTCAGCTATACATCTTGAGATGTTCTTAAGATCTGTTATATTTTCACATCCTCTACAGACATTAAGATACAAAATCCCTAGTTGCATCCAGTTACTGTTGACTTTACAATGCTGGAAAGAAAATAAAACTGTAAACAACTAATGGTGATGACAAGCCCACTGTTTGTTTGCTTGATCTTCAGACAGTGTCCTCAAGTGCTGCAACTACTATTTTTTTTTCTTTTTCCGCCACCACAAAGCATGGTGGCCATTTTATTTTTCACCCTCATACAAAGCTGAACACATTTGTAAATTAAAGCCACTGGCATTCACCTAGCGGTTAGATAGTGGTATACATTATAAATTTCATGTTTACTACATATTTATTGTTGAGTCACAAAATGTTAATGAAACGTGACAGGTGAACTTTGCTAGCTGTATAATTACTGAAACCCCAATTTTACACAATTTGTTTCCACCCTTTCCCTGATTTAACAATTTGTGTACATTCCACAATGCATTTCATAGGGCTCATTTCCTTATTTTACACTACCTTTTCCACATTTTACCTCACTATATTCTCCCACAGTATTTTTGAAGTTTTACAGTTCTGTGCAGTAGTTTTTAAGGTGCATTTGAACATAAAAAGGTAATCAGACCCTAGTTAATCTCAATTTCTTGCTCATCTTTGTGTACCCTGTTTATTAGCCAACCAGATAATCAGAGTGTACACAGTATAACTTATCAGATCATTGGATTGTTCACATTAGGATGAGTGTTGGTCTTGTGGGACACAGCGACCTATTCACTTGTGTGATTATGTCGAGGACAGTGCTGCTTATGACCCAATGTCGATGTTAGAAGGGGAATAGAGGAAGCAAGGAAAAAACAAAGCTAGACAGTGCATAGAGGGTCAAATGAAGTTCATGTATCCAATTTGTTTGCCTTGTTGTGGATTACTGCAAATATCAGTATTCAGTATTGCACAGTAGTTCATATTTTAGTAACTTCAAAGTTAGAAATACTGTAGTTACAGTATAGATGGCAGGATATATTTGACAAAAGTCCCACTTCCAAGTTAACATTTTACTTGGAGGGGAAATCTAAAGTAAAATGTTAACTGGGCGGGGGAACCTTTGTCCTATTCCAAACAAATATATTCTGCTATCTATACTGTACGTACAGTCCACTAAATGTAGACATTTCACACGCTGGCACATTGTTTAACACAATAGACTGTCAAAGGCACATTGCATTATAGAGTATGTTCTCTTCCTTATTTTACTTGAAGTTTAAGCATACTTGCCAACTCTCCCGGAATGTCCGGCGGGAGACTCCCGCATTTTGTGAGCGTCTCACGGACTCCCGGAAGAGTGTGGCAATATCCCGGATCTGCCCACTTCACTAGGAAGTGCCCACTTCCTAGTGAAGTGGGCAGAATTAGCTCCCAAACGCTGCAATTCACCGGGAATCACGGCGTTTGGCCCCGCCCCCGCTGTCAAATGACGCGTTTGCGTCATTATGTCACGGGGGGCGGTCCCAAAATGACACGCATTTTGGAGCCCCGCCCCCATCACGCCCATCTCTCCCGGAAACCAACTTTGTCAAGTTGGTAAGTATGAGTTTAAGGTGTTCTTACACTGCATCCCTCCTGAGACATGACCATAGCTAAAAAAGTTTCAGGTTTATAGCTTTCTCTTTTTTACATATGTGGATGGCAATAAAAGCATCTCCTTGTTCCTTACTCTCCCACAAGTTCTCCTTTATCCTTTCGGCATGCCAAAATATCTGGGAGTCCTCTGTAGTGATGAATGGAAGCAAGAGCTCACAGCCAGGAAAAAGTACCATTTTAACCATTTAACACCCTCAGAGCCTCCCACAACCACCTACTACATCTACTGTGTGACCAGACTCTCTGGAGGCTCACACTCCATTGCAACTGTCCTCCTGTAGCTAGGCTGCAAATAGGTAATAAGGCTATGGTACAAAACATGTGACACTTGAGGAATCCTGTATTGTAGATGTAGCCAGCATTAACATGATACCTGGTGCAGAGAGATTAACCAGTCATCCCATTCTCTAGTTACAGTTTTGTTAAGCGATACTATAAAGTAACTGTCTAAATCAGCATTACTCTTTTGCATGAAGTACCAATAGTGGCCACTTGGGGGACTCCTACATTCATAAGAGAGAGTTCCTCATTGAAAATAAATGAAACTGACAGTATGCCCCCTCCCCAAATGAATAACCAGGACCTGTCCTTATAGCTTGGGCTGGTTAGTGCTAATGTAGAGGGAATTAAAACCAATGACCCCCCGGACCCACCTCAACTTTAGAAGCCTTAGGGCTCCTCAGGAATTCCATGGTGGCAGTGGAGGCTGGGGTAATGAGTAAATTTAATAAAATCATTAGTTTGCTGTAGAAAACTACAAGTCCCAGCAAGTCAAGTCCACCATTAACTGTTGAGTATGTTGGCACTTGCATAACTAAATGCCAGCAGACCCAATGCTGTCAGAGCATGATGTTGCTCGAAGAACTACAAGCAACAGCATGCATCGACAGCCAGGGCCCGCAAGAACCTGTAGCTCCACACTGAACTAATGTTAAACACAAAAACACACTAGCTTTCAAAGTACTTATTTAAATAAAAACTTCAAGCCCGTGTTAAGCATTGTGTTGTGTGCGATACATTTTTTTCTCCTTTCGCAAATGCAGCCATAAGCTAATCTCTACAATACACTGTAGTAAAATATTACAGTACATCTTTTTGCCCAAACCTACTGTCATGTTCTGCGTATGATGCATTTTAAATGCTCTAATAACTAAAGGACATTGAACTGAATAGAGGCATAGAGAAGCCTAAGACAACTGCTGGTGCAATATTAGGTTCCAGTATTGGTACATTGTGTCCCAGATGCAGTCATAAGTAAATGGCAACAATGGCTATAATCTTGTCACAATGCAAACAGTAGCCATTTTGTGCAATTGACCAAATATTCATGAATGCAGCTTATACATTCACTAGGAACAAGTGACATCAGTGTAGTATACAATAGTTGTCTCCCTAGTGTGTTGGTGTCCACTGTGAATAATGTTCATACTATCTTTATTCTTTCCATGTTGCAGACATACTGTATGTATGTCAATCAGATATTAGATACAAGTAATAATGTAGCTGCAGTAGCGAACTACATGGTTCTCAAAATGTTTGTAAAATGGTTGTGGAGAAGGGGATAACCACGGAGCCCTGGGAAAACTGCTGCATGCATGTATCCACCGGGGTTCAAGGGATGGGAAGAGGCATATTAATTGCATAATTGCAGGTAAGGTAGCTTTAAAACATTGAATTGTAATGATCATTAAATCTGTAATACTTTGTTATGTGTCACCCACAAGACTGAGGGCTTTGGAATGCCAGTATGTACTGTGGATCATTTACAGTAGTAATGTATAAAGTATTCTATGTACTGGGAAATTGTTTTCAAGTGTGCTGAAACACACTTCCAAATTTTCATCCATGTCATAGTTATGTATATCCTTAATGAATTATTTTAAAAAGAAAAACAAAGGCAAAACTGCCTTTAGTGTAAACAGGGACGTTGACAAAGAAAAAACAATGAAATTTCACTAGACCCAGCACACGGAAGTACATATAGTGGATAATACATCTAGAAATGTTGGTTAAAATTACTGTATGAATGTTAATAGTGTGCAGGCCTCGTTACTTTCGAGAGCAATGCGGCCAAATGAATTCCCCCCTATGTGTCAGTGTACAGCAAAAAAAAAAAAAAAGACAGGCTGAACTTGCAAAGATGAACAATGTAAATAATCAATTCACATAGCCTGTAAAATGCCCAGCCACACAAACACACACTGGTCAGCTGTGCTTTGACACTTTATAGTTTTATTTGATTAGGAGACACTCCCAAAGTTTGAAAGAAACACACATTTGCCCTCCTTCAGTATAACAAGATTATCTCACCTCTTAGATGAGCTACAGGTACACCATACACTTTATTTAACTAGACATTCAAAATTAGCATTAAAAACTAATCTATGCAAGTATTTTAATATTGAAAAAAACCAAAAGTATTAAGTAAGGCATTTCATTTTTTGCATCTTTTTCTCACCCAGGACCTTTGGGGACACACCTGGCTATGAGCAAGTTGACCAGTGGAGGGTACAGGAGCAGAGGGAGTAGATGCCTTGCCTCACATGCCAGATGCGCTATTAACTTATTGTGGCCCCTTCAACAATTTTGCAACATGACCTGGAGTATATAACCCTTTCGATTATTATTGGGTCAGGATCTCCTCTCTCCCTGAAACTATTTGCATAGACTTCTAATTGTTCCTCACATATGGTTACATCTGAACAATTTCTCTTAATACGGTTAAAAAGGAATAAAATTCCTCCATTTTGCAAGGTGACAACTATCATAGTGGAGGTAGCTATTGGTGTTAACCTGCTTGATAAAAGTTTTAATTTCGATCCTTCCTCAATTAATCTCCAAGACTAGATTTAAAAATTTAAAATTAACCTCATCTGTTTTGGATGTAATTTCTAAGATTAAACTCATTACTACCTATACATTCCAAAAATGTATCAGGATATTCTCAATATATCTGCAGTAAAAGACAATATGCTCAAAATAAGGGTTATTATAAAGGGAGTAAACCTCCCATTTACCCATATACAGATTGGCAAAGCTGGGTGCAAATATTATACCCATAGCTGTGCCACTGAATAGTAAAAAGTTGGCTAGAGCAGTGGTTAACAAAATAAACAGCGCTTAACAGTAATCTAGTTGAAATAAAATGTGTCCATGGATAAGTTATTACTGTAAAATGACCAAAAGTACAACCATGCAAACAATAAGAAACTAAAAACTAGTTAATTGAATATAATGCTGGCAATCAATAAATTAATCTGTATTTTTAAAACTCAATGACAGTCACTCAAGATCAGTGACAGCTACCTTATACACTTCAGGGACCGCATGGTGTGGCCCTCTAAAATTCAAAAGGGTCACACATTATTACCTGTAATCTCAGTAATAAAGGGTTTTCAAGAGGAGCGGGAACCAGAACCAGCCCTATCTCAAGACCAGAAGGAGCCAGCAATGTTCTCAAGAGTGAAGCGGCCATCTGCTCATGAGGAAGAGTAGCCAGCATCAGCCCAGTATTCTCAAGAGGAAGAAGGAGCAGAAAGTGCATGTAATGGTGGACAGCGATAAGGAAGACCCCACTAAGGTAAATATTCTATATTTTGCATAATGAATAATGTAAAGAGCACCTGTTGTATGCATGACACTATCCATTTGTTGATAAAATGTTGCACAATGTGATGTATATGACTTCATAGATATTCTAGCAGTTTTAGTGTCTTTCCCAAAATTACAGAATATTTTGTTCACGTAGAAATTATCAGCCCAGATGCTGCATTTGCCTAAACATCAAAGTTAAACCACTACCCAAACTATACCATTGTAATATATGCTTATTACAAATACACTTTAGTAAACATTAGTAGGAAACTTATTGAAACATAATGTAACCCTTAGACACTTCAGTCTATTAGGCCCACAGGAACTTGAAAGTTCTA
Organism: Mixophyes fleayi; assembly: GCF_038048845.1. NCBI lineage: Eukaryota > Metazoa > Chordata > Amphibia > Anura > Limnodynastidae > Mixophyes > Mixophyes fleayi. The sequence goes on from NC_134406.1 coordinate 75,370,461, forward strand.
CAAGCGCCAGCATACCCAAACCTTTACTAGTTCCAGGGATTGCTGGGACTTTTAATACCACATTATAAACTAATTTGTATTAAAGGTTTTCCTCAGGAGAGGGGATCACTTTTTTTGTTGGATCAATCCCCGAGGGAATTCAGCGCCATGCTCATTGCTGTTATTTTGAAGGGGGACCGCACACTTCCCCCCCCTGCATTAGCGGTAACCAGCCCAGGTTAGAAGCACAGGTGCTGGCTGAAGGGGGGCAAGTGAGGACAGTGTCAGTTTCATTTATTCTCAACGGGGAAAAGGCGTTTATGGATTACTAAACCATTCTAAGTTGTACAGTTCAGAACTTGGTGCCTAATAAATATATCAGTTTAGATGTAAATGTTTCCATCTTGTCCATAGATCTACAACTACCTGGGAAACCATTAGCTGTTACAATCTACAGCAGCAGTGCTCAATCTTTTTCCAGTTGTGAATCCAAATATCAGTGCACCATTGTCCTGAAAACCGAATTGTCAACATGCTACTGTCCCAGGACCTTAACTTTCAGCATGCCACTTGAGCACAAAAGAGGCTTTACCTAAAAGACTGTATTGCACATGAGGATGGGGAAAACATTTTCTGGGACTCAACTTGTGTTTCTCTGACCTACAGGATCTTGGGACCATAACCGGGCTAAAGTTAAAATCTGAGAAACATCAATGACTAGTAATAACCAATTGTCTGGTGTTGTGCAAACATGTGTTCATAGAAAATAAACAGATTCCATTAAATGTACCTCAACTTCAGCAATCGCTGTACCCAAGTCATAAGCCCAATTCTGTTTTGAAAGCTTCATCTCAAATCTTCAAGCAATCATTGCCCACAGATGGGAAGAAAAAAAGCAAGCATGACATAATAAATCAGACATGAGATACAGTGGCATAGTTCCTAAAGGCTTAAAAAAAAGGAGGTAACATTATATTTAGGACAAGTCCTTCTACCATATGCAAACATAAATATGGACCAATTTACTGCTAAGTCTACCTTACCGATCACTATAACCCAGTGCTAAAACAGCCACTTGTATTACTCCATTTGTATTACCTGTTTAAAAAAATACCAGTTTTAAAAATGGTTTCCGCTTAATGACAGGTCTTGTTTTTGAGCTTAAAAATAATTCCAATGTTCATTTGCCATGTTACAATGCATCAGGCTCACTGGAAAGATGTCTAGCTACCCATGTACATATAGTCTCTTATGAGATATGAGAGGTGGGTGTACAGAGAGTTTATGTCTATAGCATACCTCATTAATGTACGTAAAATTATAATTAGCTAGTTTTCACATGTATCGAGATATCCACTGTCGGTAAAATTAAAGATGGGCGAGACTAAAGATGCCTTTTTACTTTTATACGCGCTGAACAAAATCTGCAGAGAGCGACTAAAGAATACGGCTTACTACACTCTGGTTTGCACTCAGACAAAACTTCATATATCTTGAATTCTGTCAAATGGCAACATTTCCACTTATATTTGTAATTATAGAGAGCCTTTTTCATAAAGATTTTTTTTTTTTTAAGTTGATGGTTCTTCTCCAAAATGGTTCTTCTCTACAGCTAGGTACACATTTATTTGAAAACATATGTAAATAATATTTGAAACTCATTTCACCTTGCTTTCATGGATAAAAGGATAGTAATATTGTTTCTTGAGGCATTACTTTGATTCATAGTTGCTAATATTTGGTTGATTTCCACAAGTGTAGGGTTCAGTCCAGCATCAACAAACTGTTGAGAAATAAAGTCAAAGAACTAAAATATTGTTCTATACATTTGAATTTTAACATTTATAATACAGGATCATTGTATAAAATATATTTCACAAGACAACCCAAAAACAATGCTATTGAGTGAGCAAGAAAATACATAAACAAAAACCATTTAAAATAATAAATAAAAAATCTAGAAAAATGAAGAAAAAAAACCCCCCACAGTATATGCCAAATAAAAAACCCCCAAAAAAACAGTCTATGGCTTGGGAGTGTGGCCCGACAGCCAAACGTGGAGGACATGTCCTCAAAGACAACTCGCCCAACATCAGGGATTCTCCCCCATCTCTGAATGAAAAAGCAATATTTCTGATTTTTAATTGTTTCACTAGACAACTATGCAATAGATTTTCACCCGAACAACTCTGACTGCTCCAAGAAGCAGAGGCCTACTGCCACGAGCTTATGGAGACCGGTGTTTGCCCTCAACATTATAATATTCCGTAGGCTGTAGCCCAATTTAGCCCTGTCAAAGAAGCACAATACGGATTGGCCATTATTATAAGACAAAGTAATAGATATTGTTGGCTGTCCGGGACCATTAACATGTACAGTACAAGGGTCTTCTGTTATAAAAGTTTTTCAACATTTTGCTCCCTCTATGATCCAAAAGCAGCAGAAGCTACAGTCCATCACCAAAATCACTTCCTGTACTGATAAGGTTACCCCTTTCAATTACAATTTTTGTTTTATTTTTAAAATAACTCTTCCCTATTTGCCATGTCCATTGAGCAAGGACAAATCCCTCTATAAAAAAATCTGGATACTTATCGAACTCAATGGCCAAGACCCGGCTCTGGTTTCCCTCCACAGCAGCCCTAAAAACTCCCCATTGCTTGAGTGGTGCAGAACAGACGTTGCTACACTTGTCCATTATTCATTAAGATCAGAGAATACCTCCTTAAATATTGGTCAGAGAACTCTCCTTTGTCCACTAACAGGTTTATTTATTGGCAAGACTCTGCCCTCCTTCTCTAAACAGATTTATGGTGAGAGTAGTTCCTGAATTATAGCTGGACACTCAGAAAAAATCTGCTATTGAAGTTGAAGAGCATCCACTCAGAGACCATACAAACGGATTATACTCCTATCAGAGGTAAATAAACTCTTACATCTAGGTCTTGGTCTTATAAAGGACACTGAAATCCTACAGGACTGGAAATTTCTATTCTCCTATTCTTTATAAGCTATAACACAGAAGGGTCTGCTGTGTAAATTCCATATTAACCTTACACTTTAAATGCCGATGCATACTTGGTATATTTTGTTAGAAGACATTGCTGGGGTTCCGTACAATGTATTGTTACTGAAGTGCTACCCATTGGCGATACTCCAAGCTCTTTAGACATGCAACTATGACAAGACCTGTGGTTGCACCTGGCTGAGTCCCAGACACTCCTTAGAAGGTATTTACTGCAGTGGGCCTTCGGAGGGCTGCAACTGCGGGTATTGGCATCTTTTTATGCAGCTTGCAAGGTGCTGTGGAGATGGAATGTGTTGGGGGAACCCGGATGCATTCATTTAGCAAATGAGTACATCTATTGTTCCACTGATTGAGATTTTGTTTACTCATGTTGCTGTATAATGTTATGTATTTCTTTCTTCAGTTTTCTTAATATCCAAAAATTGATGTTTCCCTTTTTATTTCCACCCCATCACTTGCCCAATTCTTCCCTACTTACATCCCCATTTTTCCCACTCCCCATACCCATCCATACAACCCCCCAGGCACAAGCCTTATTCATTTAGTCTACCTTATACAATGTCCCTAGGAGACCAGAAGGGGCCCAAGGACATGCACAACGTGTCCATCTACACTCCCTTTTTGCTTATATAAATCCTAATAAAATGCATTATTACTGTGATGGACCATGCCCGATATGACTACATTAGTGTTAAGACCACTTTGGAAATTCTTCTCCCTTTTCCACCTCAACATTCTGCAGCTATCCCACTTTCATATTTCAATCCCCTCACCCAATTCTAAGATGAAAGAGTTTATCTCCACCCTAAGAGCGGACCAAGGTTCATTGATAAAATCTCCACACTAAGCTGAAAAGGTGCTAGACGAGGTAACCGTTAATAGCTTAAATTCTCCTAAAAACAAACAATTGTCTTAGAGGAGTCTGCTGCAAGATGACTATCTGCTCTCTCCCTCATCCGTCTGCTAAGCACACAACTTCAAGGAAAGCAATGCTCACAAACCTTCTCTGCTTCTGCTGATTGCAAAAGAGGAGTTGTAATACTAATACATAAAAGTCCTTTTTCTTGTTTCTCAAAGATTAGACACGTCCGGCTGTCATGGAATAATAATTGGGACCCGGTGTTGTGAGACAGTCACCTTAAATATCTCTATATACACCTAACCAGGGCCAAGGAGCCTCCCCCCTTCCCCACCCAAAGTCCTTAAGCTCATTAAATGGCTTTATGCAACCCAACAAATTACAGGAGGAAATTTCAAACTCATACTTAACCCTAAACTAGATAAGGCCCCAAACTCATCCAAACGCCCCTTTCCACCGCTAAATATTTGCAACAGCTTGTGACCCAATTACAAGTATCAAAACAATCTCTCGGCCAAGGATTACACTCATTTAATACCACATCAATCTTACTCAATCTTTCTAATGGTTCTCTCATTGACCCAGGCAGTTACAGAGGCAGGAATAATACCCCTCCCAAGGTTGGTTCACACCGGAGTTTCTCTATATAGGCCTCCACCCCCTCAATGTCATGAATGACATTTATATTACTCCCTTTTATTATATAGTTCAATAACAAAAGACTTTTGTTGAATACTTCCTTTAAAAAGGAAAGCTTAATGTGCTGCTCTGGAAGAGCTGCTGTCACACTGAGAAAGCTACAGTATCACTTCTATGATAGCCAATAAGCTTTGCCAAAAGAGAGGGTTCAACCTGAATCCAGGACTATTATGAAGCACTTTATAATTTGCCCCAATCCCTCTCTCCAAACACCTAAAAGGCAGCATAGACAAATACCTCACACAGACCCTTCTGTCAAAACTCACTTGTAACTGAGCTAAATGTTCCTAAATATATAAAAGGAGTAAATTAAAAGTGTGGCGCTGTTGTGAATAAAAAATAAAAAACAATATATCAAATTAAAATCTCAAATTCATATGCAAAATAATTTTCAACAGTTCAAACATAAAGATGCTTTTCTCTCTCTTAATTCATAAACACTCCATGTTAATAGGTGAACAAAAGAAAAAGAAACATATATACTGTATTAACTCTAATAAAATGAACACCATGGTGTATAATTCACAAAATCAGTAAAGGATTTAGAAATGTGAATTGCAAACAGCAATATTTATTTCTCCATTTCCAATAGACAAGGAAAAGGTGATCTAGACAGAACTCAAAATAAAGCTTCTACCAATTCCACCTTTGTTTGTGCACTTACTCTATAGTGCTTAATATAAAGCATGACAAACGGATACCCTTAACGGGTTCAAACTTCCTTTTGATCCTCTCTTGTATTCAAGAAGACTCCGGATGTAATAATATGAGGAGAAAAAGAAGGTGCAAATATAGTGCGATACCTTTTTAAACATGATTTGTTAAAATGAAAATAAGCAGTCCCATAAAAACAACTTTAGTGTACATTCCTACCGGAAGAAGCAGGTAAAAGAGCATTGTAACAAATTGGAAAAGACACCCGAATTGTCCGTATACTACAGCCACCACCTGCAAATGATGTCAAATCTGTTTGGAAGTACCAATTCCACAGCTCTCCAACGCATTTGTTTGTGTGTCAAATTTATCAAAGTAGAAAGGGGAGAATATTTTAGCGACTATGCTGAACCTAATACATACCACCTTGGTTCACCCAGGCCATCAAGATCTAGACAAACAATAAACTTAATCCACAGCATTCATGAGCAAAAATGGCCCATTAGCACTGATGTTCTCTGCTGAAAAAGCATTTGACCACACCTCTGACCCTTCATGCTCCGGGTCCTATCCTCCATTGGTTTCACAAATTCCCAAAATCTCTAAATCCCCCTGGGCAACAGTGTCTTTGAATGGAATAACATCTTTTCTGTTTGGAGTCACTAAAGGCACGAGACAAGTTTGCCCTATCCCAACTTTTATATTTGCCATGGTCATAGAGCTGCTGTCACTTAACATCCACTCACGACAAGACATTTCAGGCATTAAAGTTTGCTGCCCAGAGCACAAAATCGCTCTGTATCCCTACTTCTTATCAATAACTTTTTCTCAAACTTCACTCTCAAAACTTTTAAAGGACATTGACAGTACCACACATTTTTTTTAGGTACAAAATAAGCTCATGAAAACCAAAAGTGCTAGATGTTTCTCTTTAAATGACCTTGGAGAAACATTTATCCATTAACTTGCCCCTTTGTAAATCAAGTTATCTGGGAGTGTTCATTACCAAGCAATACCACCAACTCTTCCAGGCCAATTACAACAATTAAAACATGACCTTGTCGTGCGGAGCAAACACTACATCTAACCAACCTAAGAATAAGACCTGTGTATCCTGCAGCACTCCGGTCACGGTGGTACTTTAAGTATACCAAATTTTAAAAACACTCAGTGGCACAATTTGCCCACTGTGTTCAGAGAAATGAACCTGAATTCTTTAAAACATGGATAGCTATCGAGATGGAGTATACCAACATAACACTCTCTGCCATCCTCCCTTAACATTGTATACACTGTGGTTGCCCTCCCTGTGGTGTTATGGGACTGTACAAATAAGCAATTTGTTCTGGCCCATTTCCAGTTCTCACAATTGACTCTCTGCCACATTCCCATCGTTCCCCGACCACCAAGCACAATTTGACATCCCCAATAAAAACTTCCACCAGTTCCTATAGCCCATACACTTCCATAATTCTCTCAGAGACCGCTTAACCAGTAGGCCCCTCAAGACATTTGAATCTACATGCCCCAGACAGGCATTAACAAAAATGGCTGGTGTCGACGCTGTGTGCAGAAGCGCACAGCTATGGGCGCAACAGCGAAATATTCAAATGAGCGGGCATGGGAATCTGATATTGAGGTGCTGGACAGGGAGCAATGGACAGAGTTTCAAGAATACACTGCTACCAGTTCAATATGTGTTCCAATCAGGCTTCATAACTTTTCTCCAATGTGTCTGACAGATATTGAAGAGGATGCACAGCTCAAGGATCATTCCACCTTACCTAGTAGGAATGCACAAAAATGCAAGGCCTTTTGGTAGGACTTGAAGGTGTATAATATATATATATTACATATACATACACAAACATGCACACATATACACACGCATATACATAAGTTCTTTTTTTTATTTCCCATAATAGCAAAGTCAACAAAAAAATTCATTTGACACAGTCGCTATGGCCACCTAAAAGCTAGCAGTAGACGGAAAATCCCATGCAGCCACTATGAGACAAGCAGTGCTCAATAAAATAGGGCACACATGCCAGATGAAGTACATGATATATATCAACAACAACTCTTAAACTTTCTGTAGTGTGTAACAAAGATAAAATTGCTCATTTAACCCGTCTTGCACAAAACGATTATGGCTTCTTGGATTTGCACCCCCTCTCCCTTCCCTCCACCCTTTCGCCTTACCTTCTAATGAAAACATCCTGGTTAGTAGTGCCCACAGTGCTCTTATTTTGTTTACCCATTTCTTGCACTGTACTCATGTACTTTGTAGACCTGCCTATCTTGAAATAAATAAAATGTTAACAAACAATGAAAAAGCCAGCTAAGGGCACAGCCACTATGCCTAAACATAACCGATACCTCAGTCTAGATTCCACAATCTTCATATGGTCAGATGGCATAGTATTCATGGACCTGCTTCTGAATATAATTCCAGTGGATTACACATATCAGTAATGTAGGATACAAGTTTATAAAGTTTATCAAGTTCTTGCCAAATGTGTTATATAGCTATAATTAGGAGGTTGGGTTTCAACGTAAGTAGTCTAATATCCCTGGGCACTGCCTCAGAGATAAAACCAGTCACGGTAATGACTACTACATTATAGTCACACCAGCTGATATTTGTTCAAAAGGAAAAAAAACCTGACCACAAATTTGTAACAGTTTAACCCAAGGCATAGGGACAATTTTTTCTGCTTGATAATCTGGACAGTGTACCTCGACACAACTACAGCCTTTCTCTGCCCTGATCTAATTTTGATAGATCTGAAGATGGCTGTGATCCACCTAATCTGATTTTCCAAACAATAACATTTTTAAAATATCTACAAGTGGTCTAGATTTTGCATGGGACAGTCTTATACTATATTGCACAGTGCAGGAAATCGTGGCTAAGACAGATCAGAATGTACAATTAAAAATGAAGCCCTTAAGCCAGTGGTTCCCAAACTGTGCGCCTAGGTTCCCTGGGGTGCCTTGGAGATCTCACAGGGGTGCCTCGGCCAGGGCCAGTGGTAAGCAAGGAGGTGGACTAGTTGGTAATTATTTTGGCTTAGGGTGCGTTGAAAAAATTTTGGAGACCCCAAGAGTGCCTTGAACTGAAAAAGTTTGGAATCCACTGCCTTAAGCTGAATGCAGAGAAACGCAGCTGCTTGTCACGAAGTAGGCACTGACATCACAGGGTTAATTTTTGGAAGGTTGCTGCTCCCAGATGTAGGGGGGTGGAGTAAAGAGGAGGTTTTATATTTATGCTTAGGCAGTTCAATTAGGAGGTTGGGTTTCAATGCAAGTAGTCTAATAGGCAGTTCAACTTCCTCTAGTCATCAGGATTTTCTGCTGATTGGATCACTGTCAGGCTGAGTGAAAAATTACTTGGTTATCTGAAGTTACTGGCTCTAGTTTCAATAGCTGTACTCTTTCATTTTGTCTGTAGTTTTTTTCTGTATATATATATATACACATATATATACATATACACACACACACTGTGTTTTATTGCTTGATTTGCAGGGGCTATTGTTTTATACGTTGAATTGCCCATCTTTTTGTGACATTCTCCTACACCCATGGTGCTAAAATGTCTCGCCCCAGGCGCAGCATGGGTCCCCCTGTCCGCTTCAGCGACTTGGCTGAACTCCCCGGGTAATGGCGCCTCCAACTTACCTGATGGGGCTGGAGGGTAGATGCCCGCTCCTGAGCTCGATGCTGTTCGGGTGGAGGGTCTGGATAGACATCAGGGAGCAGTTAGGCGGGGACGGCCGGAGGCAGCGGTGGGGTCATCTCTCCCGGCCGCGATGCTGTGCGCATGCGCGGTCGGGCGCCTAGCAGGTCTCAGAAGCAGAAATATTTCAGCAAAAGCACGAGAGGAAAAGCCAGGGCACCACGACCCAGGAGAGAAACTCCTTCCCCCATAAGGCCACATACCCCACCAGGGAGCTATAATGTAGCTAGGTCTAGGTCTGTGACTCCTGCTGTAACTGGGCAGAAGCTGGAGGCAGGGTTTGGGAGGAATGGCAGGGGAGGGGGGGGGGGGTGTAAGAGGGGTCCTTCATTCCGGCAGCCTCAATCCTGCAGACAGGTCACACGGGTCACTAGAGGTGGGAGTCCACATTCACCGGCCAGCCCACGGGTGAGGACCACTGATTATCAGGAGGACATCAGGCATCAGTATGACATGGATACTAGGCATTATACAGAAGAAAGCCAGGACAGGGATTATCAGGCAGGCGAGGAGCGCCATCTGGTGGATAGCCAACAGTTCTGTGATATTTATGAACACTCGGGGCTAGATTTACTAAGCTGTGGGTTTGAAAAGTGGGGATGTTGTCTATAGCAACCAATCAGATTCTAGCTGTCATTTTGTAGAAGGTACTAAATAAATAAAAGCTAGAATCTGATTGGTTGCTATAGGCAACATCCCCACTTTTTCAAACCCGCAGCTTAGTAAATCTAGCCCTCAATCTTTTCATGGGCGAAATAGGGACATGTTATATGGATATGAGGAGCATGATGTAAACGCATCAGGCACATCAGGGGCTTATCAGCAACGTCGTCCTCCCCCTTCATTAGGGCATGGAAGGGTCAGGTGATTGCCGGTGTTTCATCCTCAGTCAGGACACGCAGCATATGTAGAGGCATCTTTTCCTTTCCCTTCGGAGGCTTTCGGGGGGGGGGGGGGCAGCGCAGGGATGCAGGTACATGGAAGAGGAGCCACCATCAGAGTAGGCTTGGTAGTCATGGTAGCGTCCATGCATGTTGCCTTTATGAGGGTTCCGGTGGTTCCCCACAGTACATTGGAGTGTCGTATTACCAGAATAGGCCCTTAGCTGAGTCGGAATCACAACATCTGCCTCCCCATTCACGGCGTTTAGGTCAGCAGCAAGGGCGCACACACAATGGAAATTATGTACAAAGGGACAATGTGAGGCGGACGTCTATGACTGGTGCACCTGAGCATGCGCATGCTGCGACCAGAAGGAGTGAGGCACATACTAATGTGTTTTGTCTCCCAGAAAAACAGATTAGCAGCAGAGTGGAGGTTGGAGGCTTAGCAAAAGTTCAGACGGCATCAAGAAGACGCCGTTTATCAGGCACGCAGAGTGCAGCATCAGTGCAAGGGGCGTCTGGGATGGAAGGAGGGGCAAGTCCAGGAAGAGCATCGCAAGGTGAGTGAATGTGTGTAAGACAAAATTTGACGACAAATAGTCTACTTATGTCATCTACGAGCAGTGGATCCTCATCAGAACTTGAAAGCGGTTCTCGTAAATTATTGAGGTTACTGAATGAACATTTTAGCGGGGCTAAGAGCCAGAAGAGGATAGCGCGTGCAGCTGACAGTGATAGCGCAGGTATGCATAGTCCGTATACAGCGCTGACAGCAGGAATTAGGAAGAGTTCGAGAGAAAGGATTTGGAAGGGCTCGTATGTGGATATTTTCATCATTACAAAAGTGGGGAAGAAGGAGTTAGCAAAAGCGAAGTAGAAGGGGGGGATAAGCGAGGAGGCCTATAAGTCATTCCCTAATTGGGTGACGGCTTTTAGTGTCTTTGCCTCGGTGTACTTGGAAACTAGGCCGGAGGCGTCTGGCGACACCTGCATCTAATTACGGGGATTTATAAGAAGGATGGGGGTACTATTTGCCGCAGGTATGACGAAAGCTTCCGCGAGAAGGTCAAAGGGAGACATATCATTCCATTTGACTGTAAGGATGTTGAGACTTGGATGGAAATGATGCGTCCAAGGGAAAGTGAGAGACCAGATTTCAGGGTGCAGAGGTTTCGCATGCAGGGGAGACGTAGTTCTCCCCCAGCACAGAATAGGAACAGGTGCTTTGCCTTTAACAGCGGCACATGCACTCGGGAAAATTCATGTAGGTATAGGTATGTCTGTTCCAAATGCCGGGGACCTCAACCAGCCCAAGATTGCACGAGAGCTGTGCCGGATGCATGTAGAGGCAGGGGGGAGCCAGGGCCTACTCAGTAAGGCAGTATCGCCGATCCAGACACAGCAGCTGGACAGGTGGCTTCGCTGGTTTCCAGATCGGAAACAAGCGGAATTTTTGAGTTAGGGTTTTAATAATGGTTTTCCTTTCCCCATAGTTGGTATGGTCAAGGCTAGTGCAAAAAAGAATTTGCGCTCAGCCTATGTTTTCCCAGAGGTCTTAGCGGAGAAAGTACGTAAAGAGGTGGACTTGGGTCGAATGGCGGGCCCCTTTTTATCTCCTCCAATACCGGATTTAGTTATCTCCCCAATGGGAGTAGTTCCTAAGAAAGTAGTGGGGAAACTTAGGCTTATCCAGCACCTTTCACCCCCCCTAGGCAATTGGTTAACAATGCCATAGCCATAAAAGACAGCTCCGTGAATTATCAATCATTTGAGGAAGCCTTAGACCTAGTCGGATCATTTGGATCAGGGGCCTTGTTGGCAAAGTTAGATATTGAAACTGCTTTTCGCTTACTTCCCCTGCATCCGGAGTCGTTTAGGTTCATGGGTTTCCGTCTGTTAGACGGGTACTATGTGGACAAGTGTTTGCCGATGGGTTGTGCGGTGTCCTGTGCATATTTTGAAGCGTTCAGCTCCTTACTGCACTGGTGTATACAGGCAGGACCGGGTCATGTGTGTATTGCTCACTATTTGGACTATTTCTTGATCATAGGAACGGCAGATTCATCAGAGTGTGCAGACATACTGTTTTCGGCTAAGGCTTTATTTTCTATCTTGGGGAGTGCCAGTTGCACATGACAAGACGGAGGGTCCCTTACCTTGTTTGTCATTCTTGGGAATTGAGATAGACACATTGGAAGGGTGTTGTTGGTTACACCAGGAGAAGGTGAAGAAGCTAGTAAGATCAAATCGAGCTCACCTTGTCTTCAAGGTCTATCTCTCTGCGTCAGGCTCAATCATTGTTAGGCTCCTTTAATTTTTCATGCAGAATTATTTCCATGGGAAAAGTGGTCTGTAGAAAGATGCAGTTGGCTACAGCGGGAATGTCGCGTCCGCACGCGCAAATTACCCTGACTAAGGATATTAAAGGAGATTTGCGAATATGGTTGAGGTTAGAGAACTTTAATGGCATTGGTATTTGGCCAACTCCACCAGTCTCTAGTAGTCAGCTTGAGTTAGTAACAGATGCTTCAGGGTCTGTGTGTTTTGGAGCCTACTTTAAGGGTAAGTGATGCGCGAATTGATGGCCAGATTCATGGGGTTGCTAGGCAACCTGCTGGTGCTGGAGTTGTTCCCCATTGTCGTGGCGGTAGAACTCTGGTCGTCGCTATTAAAAGGGCAGCAAGTGATATTCTGGTGTGACAACCTGGATGTAGTGCAGCCATTATTCCAGCTATCGAATTGTTGAGACATGTAGTGTTGCGCTAGATGATATTACATTCAGAGAGAGACATGTCCCTGATGCGGAGAACGAGGTGGCTGGCGCTTTATCTCGAGGGCAGTGGGGACGTTTTAGGGAATTGGCTCCGCAGGCTGACATTATGGGTACGCCATGTCCCCCTTTTGTTTTGCAGGTAGTAGAGCAGGTATTGTAAGACTGGCGGAAACATCGCTGGCTCCTTCCACCAGAAGAATATTTCAGGCTGCCTGGCTTCAATGGCGACAATACTTACAGTCGCGCAGTCGGTGCGATTCACGTCAGAGCGCTGACATGATAGATTTTATTTGGGTTAAATATCAGGAGGCAATTTCTAAAACTTCAATGGCGGCCATGCTGGCGGGCATTTCATTTATGGCCAAACTTCATGGGTGTGCTGACTTTACGAAAGGGTTTTTGATATCTAAAGCCCTAAAGGGTTGGTCACAAATTCAACCAGGAAAGGAGGATGTGGGAAGGCCGGTAGATCATCATCATTTATTTATATAGTGCCACTAATTCCGCAGCGCTGTACAGAGAACTCATTCTCATCAGTCCCTGCCCCATTGGGGCTTACAGTCTAAATTCCCTAACATACACACAGACAGACAGACTAGGGTCAATTTTTAATAGAAGCCAATTAACCTACATATGTTTTTGGAGTGTGGGAGGAAACCGGAGCACCCGGAAGAAAACCCACGCAAAAACGGGGAGAACATACAAACTCCACACAGATAAGGCCATGGTCGGAAATCGAACTCATGACCCCAGTGCTGTGAGGCAGAAGTGCTAACCACTGAGCCACCGTGCTGCCCTATAGATAAGAACATTCTAAGGAAACTTATGTCTGCGCTGGCGTATATCGCTGATAGTGCTTATGAGGCTCTGCTTTTTAGCTTGCTTTCTTTGGCGTGGTCAGGGTGAGTTAGTGGCGCAATCTAAGCATGAGTTGGGGAACGCTTTGTCTGCTAGGCATATGTTTTTGGATGTTAACATGCTTTCCTGTCAAATCCTTAGATCCAAAACAGAACAATCGGCTCGTGGTCATTGGATCTCCATTTCTGCGCAAGAGGATAGTGATATCTGTCCTGTGACATTGTGCAATAAATTTCAAGGAGTTAGACCACGTGATGCTGAGCCCTGGTTAATTCATGCTGACAGGTCCTCGCTGTCGAAATTTCAGTTCACGGCTATATTTAAACGTGCGCTAGTGCACGAGGGTTTAGACCAGTCACTCTTTGGCACTCAGGATTGGGGCGGCCATAGCTGCTGCTGAGGGTGGCTCTTCTGTCAGCGCCATTAAAGCTTTAGGTCGTTGGAAATCAGATGCGTACAAAACATATCAGGCCAAACAGGTAATTGGTACGCAGTAGGTCACTCCCCCTCCCGTGTTAACCTTGGGCTCCTCCGCTCGCCGTTGTTTTATACAGGGACATGAAGGGATTTTCTCAATTTTTTCCTCAGATAAAGACCTGATTAGTGATGTGCCTCCGGGGTTATGGTTTTTACCTTCGTTTGGGTTAACACTACCCCTTTTAATATCCCTTAAAAGTCATTTAACCTTCCCATACTACATAGGAGTTGTGATACAAATATCAATCGATGGTATATGGTGGATGAGACCAACCTGGTAGTGATGGATCCTATTATCGGTTACAGGTTGTTCAACTCGCAGGATAAACATATAGATTGTTGGTAATTCTTTTGTGTTCTGGGCGGCCAGATATAATTTTGCCAACAATAGAGAAGCCTTTGCAAGGCCAGTGGATGTTCGGTGGATCAGTAAAAAGGTTTGAGATGGCAAGGTTTGATGCCACTTCTGGCTACGGAAATTGGTAGAGCTGGCCCACCAGATGTGTTTGTTATACACTTGGGGGTAATGATGTAGGCATAGGTAAGTCATTGGACTTAATTATTGCCATTAGAGAGGATCTGAGGAACATTAAGAGGCAATGGCCTTCAGTAACGGTTTGCTGGTCCAATATAATTCCCCGAATTAACTGGCGGGCAGAGATAGCTTTTCACAAAATAAAGAATATGGTATCTGAGTTAAATAGAGCGACAAAGAAAACAATTTTAGAACTAGGAGGGATAGTGGTAGATCACCCCTTGATAAGATCGGAGTTAGGACACCTGTATAGAAATGATGGGGTTCACCTATCGGAAGAAGGTAATTGGATCTTTGTAGAGCAACTTTTTTGGAGAGTAGGTAGGTTAGTGAGGTTTATGGGTGGCGGGCTGGGTGTCTGTTAAAGAACTGCAGCGTGGCAGGAGAGCTTTTACAATCAGCGACTAATTCATACGGTGCTACCGCTGATTGGCCGCAGGTCATTGCTCCTTTCAAAGCACCCTGGCTCTTGGTGCCTCTGTGTGAGGACCCCTTGACCTGCACTGTGCGCGTATGTCTTGGGGAGCCCAGAGGGGAGTGGTCACAATGACGCCAGATTAAGCACCGGCCGATCGTAAAGGACTGGGTCCTGGGACCAGTGGTTAGTGCATGTGGGCCATACACTGTTCGGTTTCGCTATTAGTTGTTAGCTGATTGGATCGCTCTCGCCGCCACCCTTTATAGGTTAATAATAATAAATAAGTTAATAAATAAAAAGTTTACTTTTATTTGCCACTACAAAGTTGTTGGTGTCTTTATTTGTAGTTAGGATTTTTGAGTGTTAAGATTAACTTTATTAAGGTATGGTGTAATGCTAAGGGAATCAGCAGTATGCAGTTTATATGAATCACTAATCTAAATAGAGGAGTTTTCAGTCCTGGCTCCATATCAATAATCACAAACCAAAGACATTCAGTTTTGATACATAAGAACTTCAAAGACATTTTAGATATATGAGGTCTAAACCCAGACTCAATGATTAGTCTTAAATCAGAAAGGGTTTTTTGGAGGAATATTTTCCTTTAATTGGAATGATGCTAAAACACTTTTAACTAGACAATCAATTTCCTCAGTTAAAAACCTTCAGTCTCTGAGGCTTTTTCAGCCACCTTAGCTGTTCTATTTATAAGAGAACATTAAGTATAGACACCCAAAAGCTAAAGCAGGACAATAAGCACCCAATGCCTATAAACAGTTGCCCAGCGGTTATGTACTAGAAACAAGAAAAAAAAATGCACCCAAGTTCAGGGATGTGTGCAGAAATGACAGATTAAATGTGAAAAGAATATATAAATATAACTGCTACGCTTTAGAAACAAAGTGTTCCCCCATTGAGTGTAGAAGGAATCCGTCCAAATCGTGATGCAGGGTGAACTTTCTCTACATTGCTTGCAACTGCAAATCTTTTATTTAAATTAATAAAATCTCATTATTTGATATTTTGAGGTGTTTTCTGTCGAAGTCGTATAATTGGATGAACGAAAGTATATTGGTTGATATTGTTCTATTGGTCGATTGCACTCCGTATGCCACGCTACACGTGGCATATTGCGATCACACAGTAAAATACGCACATACACACTCGCATTACAACATTTAGTTATTTATGTAATTCATATTCATATTGGTTCCGTTACACAGGCAGATAGTATTTAGTTTATTATTAGTTTATATAATATGATTATATGTACACTTCAGTGTTATTTCAGGTTCAGGTTATAAGAAAGGTGTCATGTCTAGTATCATATTAAACCTTTTCTCACCAGCATACTCTAGTTATTGATGTTAGGGAATAAACCTGTAATATGATACTGACCATTAAATGCTAATAGACTAATTGTAACTGGAGAGTCAGGCGGGAAGAACAGAGCTCATCCCCTGGAGAGATGACCCCCACCTTTGGATTCCTTATATTGAACCAGCCTATGACCTGTTTACCCTGGACCCATCTGATGTCTGGACCTATAGAAGCAAGCCACGTCATCTCTATTGTTCACTCTGTAACACTGACTGTATATATAATCATAGCTGCACCCCCACTAGCCTCAGTCTACTCTGATCACAGTATTCAAGGGTGAACTACTGTCTACTGGTGCTCGTGGTTAGCGCAGCAGTATGTATGTATCTTTTGGTATTGACTGTACTGTATCTTAATATAATCATGTATTGAACTGTTAAACTTTGCATATGCTAAAATAAATCACTTTGTGCGTTAGAAACACAATACAATTGCTTGGGCAATGCTTATTTGAAAACGATAGAATTACTTTAATATTTCCTTTGCAGTAATCCTTTATTCATACTATTTCATTTTAATGCTGATGTGGCAGTACAAGGTGGTCCCCAGCCAGAGGAGCAGATGGTCTAATTTATTAATCACGATCAAACACAAGCAGGCCAACTTCCCAATACTCGGGACACGCTATATATTGAAAATGGCAAATGAAATACTTTTTACGATACTACGAAAAAACATTAAACAAGTCTTATAATAAAACAATAAGCTAGTAATGTATTCAAAATGGTTGAAACAGTCTGGTTAACCAAGTTTTTCATAACCTAAACAAGGACATTTGGAATACAATACCTTGCTGAATAAGTCCAGTAAATGGGGTAGTGCTGTCTCTAAATGATCAGATGAAACTCTTTCAAACACCTTGATTATCAGGTCTATAGAAGGCTGTCAACAACAAAAACACAAAACTTCAGTGTCACACAATTACAAATTGAAATTAGTAAACCACTTGCTTGTGCAGAGATATAACGAACGACATATCTGGTGTGGTTATCATATTCAAGGGACACAAGAGCTCTTGTTGCAGGCCCCCTTGTCCCAGAGGGTGTGGGAGAGGCGCAGCAATTCCATATTGACAAGGACCAAGCCACCCTCCAGGCAGCAGGAAGAACCTGACAGAAGTTAGATAACCCTGTTAAAAAAGAAAAAGAAAAAAAAAAAAAGGGGGATATGCCAAGGGTCATAACTTCTTTGCCAAGAGCAGTGGAAAAGTTGACCTCCCTGTTCTGTAGCGAAGTGCTCTGCTCCTGTAGGGGTGCATAATCCTACGGAGAGTCTTTTCCCTCAGACACTATTGTTATGAAGTTTACAAGGACACTTGTTACGCTATTTACTGGACAAAAACAAAAATGCGTCCCCAGACCCTGTACCATTCGCCTGTTCAAGTTTGGTCCCCCCTCCAGTCTTCTTACCTGCCCTTCCCTCCACGTACCACCTCACTATCCATATTAACTACACCAGGGAGCCACATTACTTTGCAATGCTTTTCACAGCAGCAGAAAGGCATCCATCCTGTTATCTCCCAAATCTTTAAATACAATCCACTTATGGAAGAACAACCATCGTTTAACACATACAACTTTTGAAACCAAACAAATATATATTTTGCAACAAAAATGGTAGAAAATATAATCTAATGAACATGAAATTGTCCAGTGTAGTTGGCCTAGCTTAATAGTGTGCTCTGTGGTATATTATGTACCAGTATTATTAAGTCTCCATGTCATGATTCTGCAGCATCCTTAAAATAAAGGGTTATTAAATCTAATGTACGTAAATAAAATGTGCTAAGAACATTGATTTATGCACGGTGTATTCATTGTATACAGTTGCATACAAATGTTTGCACAATTCCGAATATAAAAGTAAATAAAACAGTGGGTGTGGCATGCAAAAACGTATGGGCACTCTTTCAGTTAATAACTATTGTTTTAGGCCTCAAAACTTGACTAGTATGGCCTTAAAGTAAGCCAGCTGAAGACAATGTCAGAGTTTAATAAATATTCTGTCCCTTCTAAACTCTCAATCTGTTTGCCTGTTCTCAACAGCAATGGTCTCCTCCGGGCAGCTCACAGAGAACAAATAAACCCCCCAAAAACATAACTAAAGAGATAATGGATTGTTACTAAGCAGAAAGTACAGGCTACAAAAAGGTGTCTAACCACCTCCAAGTTTGCATTTTCACTGCCATAAAAAAAATGGAATTTAAGGGGAACTATTGAAGTCAAGGCAATCCGATAGAGCTGCAAATAAACTAGTCAGCTAGGCAAAGCAAAACCCACATCACTTCAAAAGGACCCGCAGAAATATTTAGCAGACACTGGAGTAGGTCCATTGTAAAATGCTGCCAGGGCAAAAATGATTTGCATGTAAGAGCTGTCAATAGGAAAACCTTTCCTACGACCTCATCACAAAAGTCAATGTGTTTAAAGTATACAAAACCTTAGCTTGATGAGCCAAATAATGTTTGGAACAAAATACTGTGAACTCATGAAACAAAAATGTGTCTTTTTGGCCCTACCACGATACATTTGGAAGGAAACAGGTAAAGCATTTGAAGAAAACAACTGTTAAGCATGGGGAGTGAATCTATTGTACTTTGAGTATGTGTTGCAGCAGTGGCACAAGAATTATAGTCTGGATAGAAAGAAGAAAGGTTTTGAGTAAAGATCAATGAGATGCTAATATCCCAGAATCAGTAGAAAAACCTGTCTCTAGACTTCAATATTATAGAACATATATGGGGAGATCTCAAACATGCAGAGCATGCAAGAAGAATTAGGAATAATTATGACACAGAAGAGTTCTCAAGTAGAAGTGGGAAAAGATCCAAAAAACAACAACAGAAAGACTCCTTGATGGCTTCACAAAATCTATCAGTCCAAAGATATTATGAAGAACTCCTTGTCAAATGTGCACATACTACATTCACATTATTTCAATCTGTTAATATCAACAAATAAATAGCAATTGTTAATAAGTACTGAATGTCGTGGTTAAGTTTGTGTCCTGCAGAGGTTGTGTTAATGGCTTTAATTGCGAAATATGCAATTTGACCAGGCGTGCCCAACACGAAACTCAACTAGTATTAACACAGGGTAGAATTTTGTTGCACTTACCAGTATTTTCGCTGTAGCAGCAGTTTCCAAAATCTGAAAAATATCTTGCCACCAACTTAAATTTAGCAATTGATCAAGAAGAGTGCTAAAAATGCTGTTGTCATAATCCACTCTGGGTTGATATTGACTGTAGTACTTTGTGAATATCCACACTAGGATAAAAAGGTTATAAATTAAGTTTACTTTTATTAGATATATATATATCTATATATATCTATCTATATATATCTATATCTATCTATCTCAAATCAGAAGAATATGAGAAAAACATCTGTTAACAGCAATATTATATCATTGTCTGTAAACCTTATATTAGTATACAGAGAAATATACTCTTATGTAACAAAAGAATGCTCAAAGAAAATTTTTTAAAAAAACGGAGGAGAAAAAAAAATGTTGAGAATTTTAAACAGATGGCTAAAATAAACCAGTCAGGTGGGTTAACTGCTGTTGTGGCTGTGTAGAGGGAGCAAGCGGGTTACGGGCGCGCGCACGTATGGTGTACGTGTGCACGTACAGGATACAACTGCACATGCGCAGTTGCATAGTAGAATCCCCACTGTACTCAAGTCAGCACATACACAGTGGGGAGAACCGCCAGTGGTGATGACATCACCACCCCTGGACACACAAGAAGCTCCACGTATGTGTGTGTGGTGAATCACCACACACACGTTGCTGCTGGGGAGGCTAGGAGTTTCTGGGTCTGGACAATAAAAAGCCAGACCCGGGACTCCCCCTCTCTCTTCCTGCCTGCCTGCCCCTGGACAAAGAGCACTACACTACAGAAAACACACTACACTATAGGAAAGGGCTAATAGGGACACACTACACTACAGAAAAGATATTGGAAAAACAGTATACTATTAAGGATGCACTACAGAAAATATATACTACACTACAGAAAACCTACACTACACTGCAGAAAAAGGACTCTATACTACAGGAACTTTCCCTACACTGCAGATCAAGAGTTGGATCCAGGATACAAGGACTTGATAAGTAATGTATATATATATATATATATATATATATATATATATATATATATATATATCTATATCTATATCTATATCTATATCTATATCTATATCTATATCTATATATATCTCTATCTATATCTATATCTATATCTATAAAGCTATAGGTGTGTTTGTAATGTGGATTTAACTATTTATATACATATAACTGTAGCTATAGTCTGAAATCTGTGATAGTTAAATCAATATTATACATACTGATTCTTATCAAGGATACATATGTAAAGCTAGGATAGCGTAAGGAAAAACATGGTGAACCGAGGGTTAATTTTATATTGATATACTATGTTATGTTGAACAACTTTATGATATATGTGTAGACTGTGAATTCAAGCTTTTCTGTGTTAACAGTAAAATACTTTGATTTAAATACATACATATGTTGTGAGTATTGGTTATTTATAACAAATATATACTGTGAAGTACTGCTGAGATACAGTGAATATTGGATAAATAATTCTGTAAAGCTTAAGAGTTATTTAGTGTGGTCAAAAGACTGAGTAAGGCAACATTGTGTAAGGAAAAGTGCATAAAAGTGCGAGTTACATAACGAGTATCTGAGAACAGAATAAGAGGATAGCGTGCGCATGTGAGGCGCAACCACAGGTCCTTTTACAGTGGGGCTTGCTAAAAGGAGCATAGAGCTGATCATTTGCATGTTACATTCATCTTAAACAAAACATAAATAAATTGGCAACACAGGAATTAAAATACAATCTGTGGGGGAAAAAAGATTGATAGACTCTTTACAGGACTGTACAGAGATCTTAAAACAAATACAGATTGAAGGGATTCATTCAACCCTTTTAGAGCTGTCTTCAAATGATGGATCCAATTGGCTACATACAAACTGTTAATTTAGGACTATAGTAGCCCAATCCTGATGGTGACAAAACAGTATCTATAGCCATTTAGCTAAAAGTCAGTATCTAGCTTCCATTATGAATGCAGGAACATATAATGATGTAAGTAGATACAAGAGAGTCTCTGTTTAAATGTAATCTCTTTAGAAATATAGGGGTTACAAAATTGGTCTCCCGTCAAATAAGAATTGCAGATAGTGGACGAAAAGCATATTTGGTTTTTGCCCTGGAGGAAAAATTAGTAGACCAGGTAGGGTTGGATATAATACCAACAATATCCAGTTATTTTGCACAATTTCCTTAATACATATACAACCAATTGAAGTGCGCCCTGTATGAAGACCCATGACCTGTGATGGAGACCCAGCTTTCCGACACGGGGTTCAACATTGCGCTCCAAAATAGCCTAGTAAGCTCCAGATTTCATGATGCCATGCATAAGTTTTATGCACTCAGTGCCAGATACATAACAGCAACCCCAAAACATCAATCCTCCATGTTTTACTAGAAGTAAGGTGTTCTTTACAGAAAGTAAAATTAAGCTTTCAAAGAAAACATAGAGATGATCTACTTTACCAAAAAGCTCTAATTTGGTCACATCTGTATCCATAAGAAATTCGGTTTGCTCAGATGTGTTCTGGCAAACTCCAGTCAGCCTTTCTTATTGCTTGCTCTTTCGAAGCACTGGGTCCTCCTATCTTATAACCCCATTTCATTGAGTTGGCGACGAATGGTTCAAGTTGATATAATTTTACTTGTGTCTGGAGGGCAGACTGAATGCTTGGCAGTTGATCAAGGCGTTTTCTCCACCATTTGAACAATCCTGTGCAGCAATCTCCAATCAAGTTTTCTCTTGCAGCCACATCAAGGGAAGTTGGATATGGTGTCATGGGCCTTAAACTTCCTGCTATCATTACGTATGGTGGAAATGAAAAAATCCAGAACTCTGGAGAGATTGCTCTCTAGCCTTGAGATTCTCCAAGCTTGGCTATAAAGTTCAGTCTGACCTCTCACAATTTTGTGGCTTCTCTTCCTTTTCTCCATGCTTATTACAGTACACACAGTGACAAAAAACACAAGAGAATGAGTAATTTTCTCTATGTTATGATCTGCCTCTTGGACTATTTTGGGCTCTGTTGTTATGCTACCCTGCATTACCTGTCAAACACCATAGGTGCTGCTGTTCTGTCTTTTCCCACCATCAGGGGTTAAACAGCACAGCTAGTTAATAACCCACACCTAAGGGTCTCATATATATACCTGCCTCTTCCAGATTTCCTTGCTGGTCATTGATGTTCGTTACCTTTGATTACTGCCCTGTTTTCGGTTTTTGTAGATATCCATGCTTAGCTAGTTCCTGCTTCTTTGTACATAATTAATCAACTCGCCTATATATGTTCCTGGTGGTAACCTGACATTTGCATTACTTCTGCTAATCTGCTATACCTGAAAATCTGTTTATACGCTGACCCGGTCTGTGTTCATTGCATCCTGGATTGTTCTCTGCAATAAACAGTTCAATATTTTTCATCATATGTCCGACTCCATTGCTATAATTGCAAGAACTAGTTTGTGGAACAGTTTCGTAACACTTTATTCCTATTTATTTAATGAGAAATTTATTTTATAATGCAGACACCTGCTACCCAGCGAGTTTAGTTACAAAGTGACAGAATCACTTGTTTGAAATTTAACTACTTTTAAAAAGGCACCAATAAATTTGTCAGTCCATTCAAGGAATTCTGTTTGGAATAAAGTATAACTTTTTCCTGCTTTTTAGGTTTAATTCCACCGTAAACCAAATACATACATATGTGAATAACAAAATATTTTTTAATTTCAACAATTTGAGAAAAAAAGGTGCATTATTAGAAAAATCAGAAAGGGTACCAATATCTATGAACAGGACTATAAATAAGTTGTTATAATTGGGAAATGCTTGTCTCAAAATGTAGAAGAAAACCTCAGTCCACTGCTGTAGCTTTAACAAAAGCTTGTCGATTGATTTCTTTGTCATAAACCTGCACTTCAAACCTACTACCTAATGCTTTCAGATCAGCAACTCTGAAACATGTGAATATGGCAATTCGTTTTTCAGATCCACAGAAAAAGGAATTGTGTGAATACACAAAAAGCTCTGGAAGTAATTCTGGGCAGCAGAACGAGGTTCAGACTAAAGGGTACCAGGGCAAACACTGAGCTGAACTGGTCATACAAATCTCCCTGACATTGCAGTGAAGTGTCCAAGCTGACCCTCGAGTAAACCTGGACTTATTGAAGGAGCTCCTTTATCTAGCCCCTGATGTAAAACTGTATAAAAGAATAGCAATTAACCCATCTAACATTGTCTAAATCACTGCCTTATTAGTGGTGTATACACACACTTAAAGAAATAGCTCTGATTAAAAAAAAAAAAAAAAAAAAAAAAAATGGATGGGGGCCAATAAACAGCATCCTGTGAGATAACCTAGTCTGCTGTGTTCCTAAGAACTACAGAATTCCCATCCTATCCTGCAGTGAGCACAGCCACCTTTGTCAGTGCTCTCATAGCTACTTGGTAGTTATTATCCATAAAAAGCAGTTTGGAAGGATTCAGCCAGATCAACCACTAAAGAAATGCTGCAGAAACTACACTTTACCCAAGAAGTGTAAGAAGTTTCAGGTACCGTTGAAGGAGCACATTAGTGGGCAGTTGACACTTGGTAAGTGGCCAATTTGGCCCGGCAACACCAGTAGGAGTGGTAGGCCACAACTAGCTACTGGCAATCAGTGAAACCCCATAAAAGCATGTAGAAGCTAGTACAGAGTCAGCCAATCCTTTCAACATTGACTTCTGTCCAACACAAGTTTTTGGGGGGGATTTTTTTGAAGACAAAAAAAACTCAGTCATCCAATCCGAAAAAAATATTTCAACATGTTCATATATTGCTACCCTATATTCCGCACAAAGATATTTTCCAGGTTACAATGTTAAACAGTCTACATTAATGATTAGGCTGATGATTACTATTCCTGTATAGTGAGGACAAGCAGTACAGTAACATGGAAATAAGCAAGGAGCCGAAACAGATCTCTTCTTAACCACAGATGACAGCAAAAAAAGATTGGCGAGCATGTATAGGGAAAGGAATGAGAAAGAATGGATAGATTGACAATGGAATCACTTCTAACATGCTGGAAGTGAATACAAGCATTTCACTTGTGGATTATTCAGGAAAATCTTCAAGTACGAACAATGTCATTGCTCCACCTCCTGGGGGGGGGAGCAAAAGAGTTGGATGAGGAGGCAAAGAAGATTCTTTAAAGGGCAGAGCAGAAACATCCATGAGGATGGGGACTGCACCAGGACGTTTTCCAGTAAATAGTGACCAAATATAGGAAGCCACATATAGTGAATGTAATTTGATTCCTCTCCAAAATAAGGCGGCTAGTAGCAGAGAGAATAGATGCACCAATGTTTCCCTAGAATATCCCACTGTGGAATGTTTTTACACCACTTCCACTAGTTCCAAAATTACTAAATGAAATTAAATAAGGGAATGCAGAGGTCATAGCAATACTACTTTCCGGGCCAATGAGAACACTATGGCGTTAAGCATATCGATAGAATAAATGTGGAAGTTACCAAATAGGTCAGATCTGCTGCAATAGAGTCCAATATGCCATCCAAGCCTGTGGCTGTCTGCGAAGGTGGAGAGGCTAAATGTAAGGAATAAACAGGTTCCAACGAGTTATTAATATTCTACTTAAAGCCAAAATAAATCTCTTCAGCATTCTTTACAATTTGTGGGAAAAAAGGTCTCTGGTGCCTTGAAAAGGGTAAGAGAAGTTCATAACTCTACAAACAGTTAAGTGAATCAGATTTCAGATTGAAGGAAAAAAACCTTTTGTAGCTTCATGTGATCTAAATTCAGTCCCTTGTTCTTTAAACAGACAATCCTTTGGTAAAGCTCTTCATGCTTGAATAGTAGCCCATCTGTGTAAAACTTCCTGAACATTTTCCAGGATGAAGTGGTCCTAAGAACCAATCCCTAGTTTTCACTTATCTCAAAATTTCATGTCAATCAGAAACTTCTTATTTTCCTTTACCATAATGTTAAGGACTTCAAGGAAACGGCTTTGAACACTCAATATATTGCTAGGGCTCTCACAAAATCTAGTCAGAACCAAGATGGTGAGACACTTAAAATATGGTTTATTATGAGAGTTGGGACTCAAAAAGCACAAGCCCAAATAAAGATACCTTGGCAAGGTGGACTAAGGGACTTCATTATCAGAGCATACAAAGCAACAGGGACAGAGGCTACAAGTATTTTGAAAGCCAGAGCCACATCATGGGAGGATATAGCAGAAGTCACAACAGCGGGCTGGAGATGGCTTCATACATTTTCTAAACATTATAAAAGTATATGAAACATTCCCAGCAGAAGCCAAATTGGGGAAATAAGTGCTGTACAATAGGTTGTAGTTACCCCAACCCAATAGTAAATTAACTGCTTGGGTATTTATCCTTTAGTATTTGGCTGCCATGCAGGGAGAGAAGGAAATTGAAGAATACAGGTTGTTTTTTTTCCCATTTCCTTGATTCCCCCTATGGCAACCTAGTTCCCTCCTATTGTGCTGTATATGTCTTATACACTGTGATGTATATTTTTACCCACTATATATGGTTTGTTATGCTGGAGAAGACTCAGAAGGCACCATAGGAGGGGGACCTTGTGTGCTGCTGGTTCAAAAAGTTAATTTCTGTCTACTCTTCAGCATGTCTGAGGACTAACCTTTTGTAATCTGGCTGCCATGGAGGAAATAAATGAAAAACTGAGCCTGGTCCTCTTTGGCTGTTATAGTGATTACATATTTATAATTTGGGATGAGGGCAAGCATTCTTCTGTCCACTACTGTTCCATGAGTGAGTAGATATGTAAAAATAGTTTAGGAATTTTGGTGTAATCATTTTCTTCTTCAGTAAAAATAAAATATATTTTTCAAAATACAGGCTGCATAACATTTTCTTTCAGATTATTAAAACCACATTTAGAGTACCAAAACTAACTCAAACCTGGATGGGCTTAAAAAAAATAAAAAATTATAATAATGTATAAAGCTAATTTAAATACAAAAAAAAAAAAAAAAATCTAGTTACATAGTCTTACTATTAAACATTAAGATTATACAGTATATGCACTTGTTGATAGTTTTTTTATCAAGTCTTTCCGATTGCTGAATCTATTATGTGCATTGAATACAAACAGCACATAATATATTATTTATACACATTATTCAGAGGGATAAAAATGAAAAATATGCATGTTTTATGCTATGTAGCGGTTTAGAATCAGAAGAAGTACAGTAATCCGAGTGATTTGACTCAAATGTGGTTTATACGTACCTGCACGTCTTAATAAAAGTGTGTTTTTTCCAGCAATCAGCTTATGCAACAAATTCATACATATCTGTAGGACAGAAAGAGAAACTTTATTACATGATCTCAATTTTTCATGATCTAAATCTTCTGATAGACGTTATAAATCAGTAGGCAACAATATACAATTGATCTGTTCAATCAGACGTAGATAAATACTACTTTCTAAAGTGCTTTTTTTTCTTATTATTTTCACTTTGAGACAAAAAACTTTTCTTGAAGTATTGACCAATTTTTATTTCCACACAGGAATCTTGAGCATTTTGGTTGGAGCTCAGAAATGCCTTTTTGTCTACTCTATTACATCCCAATGTCCCCCTCTCCACCAGCTTCTTTCCCCTTCTGTTTGGTATTAATATAGCCACCAAGCACCAGAAAAAGCTGTGTAGGTGTATTATCTCAGCAGTCACTTGCCAAATAGCCAGAGCTTAGAAGCCATCTCAAGCTCCAACCACACAGACAACAAACAATAGAATCTGGCACATATATAGGCGTTCTGTAGAATACTAGTCATAAATTCAAATATATCTATCTATATCTTAACATGGTGTAGGATCCCTGGGCCTCATATTTCCACATACACCCTCCCCTCCTTTTCAGTCTAAATCCCTAATCTACTAGGTTTGGTCCACTTGGTTCCTTCCCCACTCCCCCTCCTCTCCTGTGGCAGGCCACACCCACTTCCTTTCCCCCCAAACTCTGACCAGCGAATGTTATTCTCAACTGGTTTGACTGGGGTATTATCTACTCAATATGAGCTACTGATCTTAAGCACTTTGTAGATTTCATAAGGGCTCACACTTTTGTGGTATAATTGTTCTTACCATCTTGTCTAATTTATACATTAAAATATTTAAAAAGAATAAAAACCATACAGGAATCTTGCATGACCAACCGTGAAATGGTTTTACAAACTTCTGTATGCAAAAGTTCTAAACAACAAATAAGAGAGCAGCCAATAAATATCAAATACAAGTCGCATGTATAGTATGCCAATAACATTGAGATGTTTTGACTTCTTAAATATTACTAGATTTACTAACAGCAGTTTAAAAAAAAAATATTTGAGGATGGGAATTATTGCATTGATATTTCAGGGCAACGAGAAATATATTTAATGACAGTCATGACATCTGTGGTTCTGTGAAGCAGTTCTGCGTGTAGACAGTAGGGGGTTGGCAGGATGTCATTTTTCTCCAAGAATTAAACCAGTTTTATAATCTAAAATCAAATACTTGTTAAACAAGTCGGCATAATCTAAAACCAGTCCAATAATTTCCTTAGTAAATAAAAAAGTAGAGAATTTTATTTTTCCTCATTCTAATTACCAGAGGTGCTGTAGGAAGGTCATATCAAGGCTTCATTTCCTTACCTAATAATTACTGTGGGAATTATATGTAGAAATAAATATTACAATGGCAACTAAGATTAGCCATATCAAAGCAAATCTTATATAGGTTTGTCTCGAGGCTGGTCAACGCTGTGTACTCAGAAGGGAATACATTGAGAACAAATAAAATGGGATTCCAATAAGATTCATGCATTATTTTTCTTCACAGAATTTGCTTCTGACCATAATAAAATTTACACAATCCATCTTCAAAACCATAAAATTAATGACATTTGAAAAGCAACCTTGAATCACAAAGTAGCTGTGAAAAAAAATGTAACTATTTTACAAACAAAAAAAATATGCTGCTTATTATCCAACAGTTTGTCATAATATATTTCAAAGGGGACAATGTAAGATGCACTTCCTTTTGGCTGAAGCAGTTTGTATTCAAACAGCACTTTTATTAAAATCAATTATATAAAACAGTTGTTATGTGGGTCCATGCGACTCCACACAATGTGTTACTGGTGGAAGATTTGGAGAAACTATGCACTAGGTCACCATCACAGTGACCGTTATTTGACATGTTTGCATATTGCTCATATTACAAATAGATATTATCTGTAACACTATTTTTTTTTCCCCCAAGTCTAAGAATTAATATACTTCAGAGCTGCTCAGTGAAGAGAAGGGAAGAATAAAACCTTCATCTCTGAAAAATGACATTATAAACCACACAGGAAGAACCTCTAACACAAATTAGTAATGCAAGAAAATTAAAGCTATGCCTGGTAACATGAAACAATTTGTAGTTTTACTTTACCCACTAATCATCATTTATTTTAATTTATATAGCACCACTAATTCCACAGCAATGTAGAGAGAATATTTGTCACTTACATCACTATGCTAGACCAGATTAAGTGTTGAGGGGGCTGTAGGGGCACATGCTCCGGTTCCCCCTCTTTATTTATTTAATGTGGTTTAATGGGACCTTTAATGTTCAGGTGGTTTGGGGACTATTAACTGAATGTGGGGGATGAGGTTGGGGAGAAGGAGGGATTTTTAATAAATGAATGTCTGATGGTTGTGGGAAATAGGTACATTTATCAAATGTAAATGCTATTAGTTTATTACAGGGGCCGTTTGGGGGAATAATTAAATCTGGTTGCACTCTTAAAAAAAAAACCTTAGATTCTGTGAATGTTAGCATTTAAAATATAACAGTGATTTTGTATTTCATAACTCCATTTTAGTTTGTAAGTTATGTTAAATATGATCGTTTGTTAAGGCCTCATAAAGCCTTTGTTCAGCCATTTATTGTAACTTGCATAGAAATATTATTTGCTAAAAGAGATTATTCATTTTTCTGCTGACTTGCAGTCTTGCAAGATGTGAGCCTATGGCATTGAGGTTAAGCGGACATAGAGAACACCAAAATAATGTATCAAGATATGAAAACAATAAGCATTTTCATGTTCAGCTCGTAGTGTGGGAGCTGTGCCCTTGATGTTGGACATAGCATACCTCCAGCTCCCCTTGAGATACAAAAAATAGGCTCATCTGTCCTTAGAAGGGGGAGAAAATAAACACCTCAAGAATACGTGAGAAAGTTAATCAGTAGCGCTTCTCATAGACTAATGTATGCACATGACGTAGGATTCATTTATTCAGTAGGCTATAAAAACTTGTATCTTTGTATCAATAAATCAGAGAATATTCCTTGTATACAGAACCCGGTCTGTGTCAATTCTCTCCAGCTGATTGAAGCGCTTCCAGATATACTTGACACCACAGGCAAACTTGGGTCAGAATTCTAGATCTTACAGTTACCAAAGAGTTTACAATTACTAGTAGCTGTACTCATTTCTTTACCCGCTATTAGTATCCTAAAATGGATGTGTATGTTTTTATCTTTTTATATGGTTTATAATAAATAGACTTCATATTCATCAGATTCTGTGATAGTATTTATTTTTTAAGTGAAAGCCTTAATAGTTGGTATGTTGAATAAGAAGGAATTTGATAAACTCACATCCAGTGTCCTAACATGCCAGTGTTCTATTTCCTACAAAAATCCAGAAATGGCCTGAACATGCACCTGGGAGACAAACCGTGTCTGCCATAGGGTCTGGTTAAAAAAATATCCCCAGTGGAAAATTTAAGATGCTTAGGAGAAACTGTTTTGGCTAAAGCTTAAAGAATTATAATTCATTATGCTTGAAGTATTGTGTGTGTCAAATAAATACTTGTTTACACTTTTACATCATTTGCACCAGGAGTAATGTGCTCTAGTTATAAACATAAAATGGTTTGTATAACATTACTACCTGCCCCAGAGACAGCATTTGGCAAACAAATACATACCCAAAACAGGGCTGGTGAACCCCATTTTTGTCTCTTGAAGTAATGTTATTTTGGAAAACACACTGATGATTCTGCTATTGTATATATTCTAATGTTGACCGATTACTCGTTTCCTGCTACATTGTGAGGTGTTCTTTAACAGCATAGCAACTACTTTCATGGACTGCCCAACCGCAAAATTCAATCAGCTCAATATACATGTTAGGAAACATGATTTTCAATCATTCAATGGTTTATACCCATTTCTTTCATTTTTACCCTGTTATTTAGCACACACTCTTAACATTTCTTATATCTTACTCTGATTAATTTTGCTTACACTTATGCTACATCCAATCCTGAGGCAACTCAAATGGTTACTGAAACAATTGTTTTCTTTATTAATATAGTAATGTTTTCTTAGACTTGCATGTATACTTGCCTAGTACTTTGTTCATCTCTTGATACATTTCATTCACATGGGTTACTTGTTTTTAGTAACATTTCTTTAATGTGATTTAATTTATATATTTAAGAAGTACTCGCTTTGATGTTCTATGACTATAAATTACATGATCATTCCTCATTTATATATGACATTCACTTTATTGGTGGGATATATTTATACACTATATATGGCACATATGATCCAGTTCACATTTTACATCTAGTAAAAAGCCCCTGGAGTATTTTTCATTCACTCGATCCTCCCTTGGCAAAAACTCCAGTCTAAAGAGTATTATGGTCTGTTACTTGTTCATTATTGTGTTACTTGTTCTTCTTTGGTTTGAACTGAGAAAAGGGCTTTAGACCACTTCTGATAGCATAACTTGCACATATTTTACAATTAAAGTATTGAACGCTGTGGACCTTGTTGGACGGCTCCGGCAGTTGTTAATATCTCTCACTGCACTATGAAGTAGTTTTGGCCCATTCCTAATTGCAAAAGTGATTCAACCCAGTAAACGATTTTCAGATCAGTCTACAAAATCTCAATGGGGTTTATGTCTACATTTTAACTTGGGCATTCAAAAATTCTACATCCCTAGTGTCTGTCTTGCTGTTGATCCAGCTGCATGTCCTCTGACAGTCGTCTGTAACATTCCCTGATATGGAGACGTTTTGTGTTTTCTTTAATAAATTGTCCAAGTACTGGAATTATCAAAGAACCCCAAAAGACCCTACCACCATGTTTGACGCAAGAGGTTCTGAATGTGAAACTTGACAGTTTTAAACATAGTCAAGGAGAGATTTTTGGCAGGGTAGTTACTCCTGGGAAGATGGTTTACAATCCCTAAATTCCTACTTTTGGGGAAGAGCGGTGGCACGACAGTTTTATCATGACATGATGTACCTATAGAAGCAGTTGTGCAGCCAGTTCCACTATGACGACAAGGGCCAGTGTAAGACAGATTTACCTTGGGCATGACTCCAATAATACAGGCCTGACTGTTCGTCAAATTAATTGAACAACTAAATTTCTTTTAAAAATCGGGATGAATTTACTAGGGTGGCTTTGGTGGTGGTGGTCAGAATAGTTTTTATACACCTGAAAAATCCAAGCTTGCTTACCCTGCACACAAAAAAAACAAAAATAACTCAAATTCTACTCTATATAATACTGAAGTAAAAGATCTAAGCAAACTTACCGTGAAATATGCAATAATGCAGAAAATCACATTCACGGGAAGTGCATGTCATATAAGGAAACTGATATAAACAATATAAAAATCTGTATTTTCACAAGTACTCAAATGGGCAATCTGCAATAAAGTCTCTGAATTACTGGCAAATACACCTATCCAATGCAAAATATAAATCTTGAGGGGAAAAAAAAAAAAGCAACATTTGCAATGAGGTCTGCAATTTATTCCTTTGACCTAATGCTTGTGGAACCCAAGTCAAAATATAATGCATAAGTGGACTGAAAAAAATAAAGTAATTCTGCGTTGGAAGCCTCCTACCACCAATGATAGAATAAGAAAATCAGCTTACCTTCTCGTCACACTGCTTAGGAATATGAATGTATGAACATTGCTTGTTTCCACAGCCATACAGTGTGTTAAAAAAAAAATTGCAGTATCCGTACGGTAGCCAAGAGTGGTGTATTTTGTAAATCTAAGGTAAATATATGAAGATCAATTCAAAGAATTAAGCACATACATTTTGGCAAGCATTCTGAGTCTACACATTACAATGTCTTATAAGCAATACGAGTTATAAATGGAAAAAAGTGCAAAATATGGCGATTGCCAAGCATGGCTGGATCACTTATAAATAAATTATTGGAGAAATTTATTTCATTTAGTGGCACAGTCCACCGATGTACTGTATATCATTGCAAATGTACTGATTTTTGCATTAGAAATGTATTGATTTCTAATGCAATAGGCATAAGTAGGAGGAAATGTGTTTTTTGTAAGAAAAAGGAAAACCCATGCTAGCTAGGCCTTTTCATTTGTGATTGTCCAAGACATATTTAGCCTGAATGCACAAGAGGGGTCGTTAGACTTTTATTGTGTGTCTGAGAGACGGGAAACCCAAAAGCAAGTAATTTAGGAAATCACAGATATTGATGTAAATTTGGTTAAGATCAAATTGCATTTAAACCCAAGTTTAAAGAACATATTACATCTTGATGTTAATCATTGAATGTAAGATCTCTGGCTGCGTGGTGCCAGGTAGGAAAGGGGGATGGAACGTGTCAGAAACAGTATATAAAGAGCTCTGTTTAACCATGTAACGTATTATACCATCTGTACTTCTGGATGATCACTAGTACCTCTATTTGCTCAAAGGGTCCTTACAAGGACCATTACACGCTAATTATAAACATCAGTTCTTGAAGATTCTGCCTGAGGCCTACTACCTGCTGTATCCTGTGACCAACAGATAAGAGCTTAACACTCCAATCCGTTCGCCAACTGTCCAATGTTAAACCCAGTGTTTCTGTTCCAATACTCTGCACGCTCAGCAATCCTGATCCATAGTAACCGGTCAGGTGGTATCAGCCAACCCACAAAGAGTGTAGCAGCTATACCAGCTAGCCCAGAAATCAGCAGTTTTAGGTGCTGTGAAGGAGTCTAGTGGTGGCAAAGAGATTCTCTTACAACTACTACGCAGTTGGCAAGTGTCTAGTGGTAAGGTGTAACTAGTAGGAGTGGTCAGTAACAGTGTTACTGGCAATGAAAAAGAAACCCAGAAAAACTGAAATATCCCTTCATCCTATCCCTGGTGAGAAGGAGGTTGCAGTAGTCGAGGCGTAATAATGAGAGCGTGAATGATGGTTTTGGTTGCATCCTGAGAGAGGAAAGGTCGGATGCGGTCAATGTTAGGAAGTTGAAAGCGACAGGCTTGGGCTTGAATGTGGGGGGTAAAGGAGAGAGAGGAGTCGAAGGTAACGCCCAGGCAGCGAAATTGGGTGACAGAGGAAATGGAGGTGTTGTTGACAGTGATAGAGAGGTCATGGTGGAAGGGGAGCCTGGGGGGACATTCTGCTGATCAATTGAAACAATCGTTACTTTGAAACGACTATTGTTCAAGTATACACACAATGCGATATTGGCCCCGACGGTCATTTATCACTCGATTGACCCAAAAGACGGCTGAAAAACCTGTAGTGTGTACCCAGCCGTAGTAATCACTGACCCACTTTTGCCTAGACGCTGGTAATAGTCTCCCAGTCTACTCAAGTGTCTAAAATATAATTTAAGGTATACTCACAAATGAAGGATTTTCAAATTTCCATTTCTCCCGACTATCTAGATTCATTAAGTCTGGAGGCGACATGTCTTTCCTATTGTGCTGAATATCTTAAATACAAAAGCAGAAGAACTCTTAGAAACCTGTAATTGTCTTAGAAAAGAATAATAAAAGTAACCAACATTTACCCAACATTGTAATTAGGTGCAAATTTGCAATACATCATAACAATCACACAATGAGCTTTTAACGATTTCATTGATTTGTGTTTATTTTTACATGCATTTTCATGTTTGTTATTTTTGTTCGTTTTATTTTACTATTTGGACTTATTGAAGTCTACATTCATAAAAGCAGAAATAAATATTAATGGTATCACAAGTATATATAACTTTTGAAGAAAGTTTCTGGTTTTGAATTTTAACGAAGGGCATATGATAATTTGTAAACGGCATACAACTCAGTAATTTAGATATATTGTAGTGTATTTAAGTGAGGTTCACTTTAATGAGAATCAGTTAAAATTAAAAAGAAAATTTAGTATTCAGTTTTGACTGAATATATTTAAGTGGATTTTGACATCATTACACATTCAAAAGTATTGGCATTTATTGTTGTTTTACGGTGTATTATGAAAGATATTAAGACTTGCAGACTGACACAGGTGACAACTACATAGAGAGTCAAAGGAATAAGAATCTGCACGTGGACGAAAATTAGCTTTTCTCCCACAAAATTTTTAAAAACTTGAAAAAAGGAGTAATTTACTTCCATTTTGCGACCAACATTCCTCCACCGCCCCTTAGTGTTTATGTGAAATGTGCTTTTATTGTGTGCTGTATTACATGAAAAACTTTAGATCTTTTTAGTAGAATACAGTGCTGTTCTAATTTTATGCTTAGTCTTCATTAGAAAAAAAATAAGAAATATACAATTTAGTGTAAATGTACCCTCATTGGTGACCATAGTAACCCCACAGAATACACCGAAATGGTAGCCAGGAACACATTTCACACAAACTAAAAAGCCCACAAATTACTATTTTTTTTAAAAATCTACACATTCATAGCCAGTTTCATTATTTTCCTGTACACGTTTCTAAAGCACTAACACCAAAGAACGTGGCACAACCACAGACACTGCAAAAGTTTTTCAAAAATGAAAACAAAATTACCGTGTATCCATTGAGGAGGAGGAGGATCATCTTTAAGTGTGGATTCTGGTTTCGGGGGAGGGAGGAGAGGACGATAAGACCCAGGTACGCGCATGATGGGAAAGATTTCCCTAAATGTGGAACTGTGAAGGAGGAGGGGAGAAAAAAAAAAAAAAAAAAAGATTGGAGCATTAAGAAAAATGGACTATCAATAGGCAATAAAACTAAGAAAAACTGATAGCTCATTACCATCAAGCGATTTTAAAGGTTAATTCAACTGCCCTGGAAGTACCTTGCTTTGTAAAAGTTCTTGGAGAAAATTGGACCCCGTTATGTCAAACTTGCGAATAACTTTTTGACACTGAATACGTGTCAGCAGTATTTTTAACAAACATGATTTTATTCACAATTGAACTGTTTGTTCAAGCATTTCACTATGTGACTAATCTTCTCTCTGCAAAGTGTTTTACTGGTTACCTTTACATATTTCTATATAATGTAACTTAATCTAAATATACATACACTAATATATTTATTTTACAATAGCACAATGGTACATGTTGCTTGAACACACACTTAGTAATTATTCTTATCCCACTACTTTCATGACAGTTTTTACAATCCACATTCCATAATAATATAGACTTTCCAAAGAGGAGTACGCTCTTCAGTGAGTCCAGCAGATCATAGAAATGCAATGAAAAGTAATAAGCTTAACTGAGAACTTTGAAAATCAGATTTGTTAAAATCGTGAGCATTACCAAAACAATTAGTTCCAGAGTTACACACCCTGCTATCCACATGGCTCCTGCAGAAACAGGACCGTATTAGAAGGGCAACCGGGGTGCAAGAAACTGGATCAATTACATTCATTTGGTTCAACTTAAGTACAAGAGGGTGTAAGCTGTCTTTCTTGCCCCAGGCACTACAATTTCTAGTTACGGCTCTGCGCAAAACCTCAACATGGACACTGAGGAGAACATTTTTTATATTTCAAGACTTTTCTAGCTATGTCGCCAACAAGCACAAAGAATTCAGTCCAATTTGTAAACAACTGTCATTCACACAATTAAGAACCTTAGAAAAATTAGTAAGTTGATATATTAGTATGCAGTCAAAAAAACATATGGAGAACCACTAGCAGTAATCTCATGATCATGTTTACTAACCCGGTGGAGTGCCATCATTGGCCATGTTACACAAAACATTTAGACAGTTGGACTCTATCGTCAGCTACTGTGAAGTTATTTGTTAAGTTACACATGTACACTATAGACAGGCAACTAACGGACCCTGAAGGCAGATATGTAATTGTAGACTTGACCATTAACTGGACAAAATATACTCTTGTAGGACAGTATGTCATAATGGCACTTTCTTCCCACTGCTTGTATAACTCACCACTGTGTGATCAAATGACAAAACACATTTGTATCAGTGTGTGAGCTGTTTGCATAAGCATTAATTAATTTTGGATTCAAAATAATGGGTGCCATCTGATATATTTTCATCATCAACATTTTATTTATATAGTGCCAGCAACTTTCGTAACGCTTTACAATCTTGGTCTGTGATAGAAAAGACACTGTAAGGTAAAAGCTAATTCACCTAAAACGGATGTTGATCGCTGATGTCTGGGCCTTGCGTGCCCAGGATGTAGCCACAGCCCTCATTGAGTGTGACTTTAACAATTAGGTACTTCCCACCTGTTCCCCTTGTAGGCCTGTGCAATCACTTTGATCCATCTTGCCAACTTAGGTTTTCAAGGGGCACACCTCTTGCAGGAACCTTCGGGAAGTACAAAAAGTCGTTTTGTTTTCCTGAGACCTTCTATTCTAAATAGATATTGCTCTAACCACGTCTAGATTATAAAGTTGTTCTTTCTTATTAGTTGGATGCGCAGAGAGATGGTAGAGTTAATTCTTGATTAACATGGAAGGAAACAACTTTTGGCAAATAATCTGGATTAGTCCTCAAGACCACTATCCGTATACATGTTTAAGAAGGGTTCTACACACCATATTGCTTGTAGATCTCACAATCGATGGGCTGAAGTGACTGCCATGGTTGGGAATCAAACTCATGACCAAAGTGCTGTAAGGCTGAAGTGCTAACCACTAAGCCACCGTGCCGCCCACTCTTTCAACATAGAAAGAGCCCGTGATTTGAGAAAACCATCTTTAAGGAACTCTAAATAAGTGGAACACTGGAAGACATAGGATCCCTTGTCCTGTCCTTTGCCCAAAATATAAACCTTTACCAGACTCTAATAAATGATAAACTAATTCATGCAGGGAAGAAGACTTCTCTCTACCATCTCAACAACAAAACAGCAGCGCTGGAAAATGGGACACTTATCTATAATAATAATATAATGAGTTTGTGGAATTAAAAAAACATCCTTTAGTAGTGCATAAAAAACAAGACATAAAAAATTACATAATAAAAAAATTATACTAAATTAAAAAGTGTATTAGATTAAAAAAAAATAAAAATCAAAAAATAAAATAAATCACACTTCCATTCTCCTATCAAAAAAGGATCTAAGTAGCCAGTTTGTCAACTTAGGTGAATCATCCTTTTAGCAATTTAAAAAATGAGCTATTACACAGGGAACGCTGTACCTTTGTGATTCCACCTTTGTTTCCGACAGCAGGCTTGAATGCGTGCGCTCTGTACACATGATCAATAGTTTAAATTCTATAGGATGTTCTTACCGCAGAGGTCTGTGATGCCGGCAAGATTTTTCAACATAGGAACAATATCATAGTAGATGGATTTTATGTCCGTGGGACCCGTAAGATTCAGTAAACACTTATCCTTGTGTTCTTGACACATTTCATCGCATACACCTTGGTAAAGTTTTTGAAGATGTCGCCAGCCAGAATGGCAGGCAAGTGAACTGAAAGTCTTGGACCAGGACCTGAGAAATAACCGGTTATGAACTGCAACAGGGATATGAAAGTAGACATCCCTAAGGTCTATGGTTGATACAAAATGAACTTTGCTGATGGCGACGAGGATAGAAATCACACATTTAAAGTGGAAATATCGATGCAAACAAATTTGTTGAGCCTCTTCAAATCCAAAACGGAGAATGAAAGCCCATGATTACTTTCTGACAAGAAAGGCTACTTTACAAGCTTGTACATTCTTGACCTGTAGGAACAGGAGAAATTGCATGGCCTTATTAATGATTGCAGACTTATCTTGAAACAAGTGGTTAGATTTACCCCCAGATGAATGTATAACAGTGTCAATTTGTCTTCCACAAAGCTGGGGATCTTTTAAATGGAAGATTGGTTAAGACCATTTTTGACTGAGCATCTGCAACCCAAGGGCGTAACCAGAGGGTTCTCCTAAAACCACTGATTAGGCCATTGTCCAGGCTGAAAAGGTGCTAATGGTATTGTGACTGGATCACTATTAAATAACTTTTGGTAAAAATTTATTTAAAGCAAATAGCGCAGGGCACTTATTTATGTAATTGCATTTGCACTTATTTTTTGATATTTTGCATATTGTAAGATAGGAAATCGTTATTTCGGAGACCAGGGAAGAAAATTGTCTCTTGTCTAACCTTGCTATAGGATATGCCTATTTCTGATGTATATATCTGATACAATGAGCCTGTGTTTACCAAGCCTTTGGTGTATTGTGGTTTGGGGAAGTGGCTTGTTGTGGGTCCTTTTGTTGTTCTGTGGAAATGTGTATTCGGCGACTGTCTGAAGTATTCATGCCAGTTAGACCTTTTGATTTGCTAGTGAGTCTCCTGTCTCTGAAATAAGATCCAGGAAATCCCAGCAAGGGTTTTAAGAATTTCATAGCTAAAGATAATTAGTAGCTTTGCAGTGTATGTAAATCAATGTTTTGGTAAACGGGGGTTACATCCGGATTCTAAAAATAGCCTATGTCAAAACTGTATAAACGATGAGCTGTGTC
Organism: Mixophyes fleayi; assembly: GCF_038048845.1. Taxonomy (NCBI): domain Eukaryota; kingdom Metazoa; phylum Chordata; class Amphibia; order Anura; family Limnodynastidae; genus Mixophyes; species Mixophyes fleayi. The sequence goes on from NC_134406.1 coordinate 75,409,664, forward strand.
AGCATGTAATGTATCATTCTGATGTTCCATCTGACCTGACCACTGATACCTTAAAATCAGTGGGACTGTCCTTGTCAGGACACTTGAGCAATAAAACATCACTCTGCTTCAAAGCCCTGCTTGACAACTCCTTCAATATTACTGTAATCCTGTGACCTGCCGATTAGACCCTAAAATGTAATCTGTTCTCCGGCTGTTTCTGAGGTTTGGACCCAAGCTTTTCCAGTACCACCGCCCTGCCTGCTACCTGCAGCTCTGGTCAGTGTGATAGGCCAGGGAGGATCCATCCACAGCAACCCGGATCCATAGTAAGAGGTCCAGAGTTACTAGCCCAAGTACAGGAGCACACTAGCAGTGACAGTTACCCAGAAGGAACGCGGTTCTGAGCGCCATAAAGGAGTTCAGTGGTGGCAGCAGGCCCCTCCCACTACGGCAGGAGGGGCATATTAGAAATAACGAAAGGGAACGATGGCAAAGTAAGCCCAGTCGGTTCCCAGCAACAACAGACAGGGTGGCATAGGCGGTCCATCCTGTCACAGGTATCTAAAGATGCTTCACACAAAAACTGACTTTTCTGCATACATTCAAAGCATTTCAACATGTATCTGTCTGTTAGCTTTCACTTGGAGGTTCTCTGTCCATAATAGAAGAGTTCTTGACACTGAAGCTTTAGCTACACCAGTGGTTCGATATCAAATATGAAGTTTCTTAAAACAACTCTCCACCTTCCCATGCATGGAATCTCTGATGAGACCCCCATCTTCAATAGGGACAGTATTTCTGGATGATATACTAGCCACAGCTCCTTCACCACCTGATCTCCACTTTGTTTTCAGTCTTCAAAATAGGAATTATGAGACACTGAAGTTTCCATATTGTCCAAATTAAACTTCGCAGGAGACAATTTAATCTCTACAGATTCATCACTGGAGGATTCATCCAAATCAACAGGGGATTCACGTTCCGGGTGAAAGCATGTGTCTTTCAACCTATGCTTGTCTGAGACCTTGCTCTCTTTAACCCCTGAATGGCATATAAATCTCCTTTAGTCACAAACGCTTTATTATTCTGCCGAGGGATCAGAGTTTGACTCTTGGACTGAGCACTATATGTTAAACTGCATTCATTAATTTAGGCCTGGCCAACCTGTGGGAGAGGACATCAGCTGGCAAAGCATGCTGGGGATTGAAGTTTCTTAACACCTGAAAAGTCACAGGTTGGCCATGCTAAAATAAAGGCTGATCACAGGCCCCACAAACTATATGGATCCTGTTGTCCATCTTTCTACCAGAAAACGGAGAGACCTGACAACATATACAATAATATGCACATGAAATCAAGCCTGTAAGTTAGGGGTACTGCATTTTATTTTGGCTGTTTGGGGGTCACAGGATCCAGATAAAAGTTTCCCAAAAGGCAGGAATCACTTAGAGCAGTTTTGGGCCTCTTACTAGACTGGCTGCCATCTTGGCACCCTGTGACCCATGAAGTGAAAATGGAGCGGCTAAATTCAAAATTATTATTACACCAGATCTGCTAAAATAGGTGGCAGACTCATGTTCCCCAGGTAGCCAAACATGGAATGCTGCAACCTTACATACAATTTGGGTGTGGATTTTTAACCTGCCTCTACCTTAAAACTGGAAAGGGAATCTACCCAGATTTATGGCTGCCATGGAGGATTAAGGAGCGAAAAATTATTCCCAAAATCCTTGATGCGCTACCAGCATTTCCTACTATATTGACTAGCAAGGATGAAAATTAAATAGTACAGCTATTACACACCAAAAAAAACAACCTAAAATTAGCCCGATTATACTTCAGAAAAACAAAAAACAGAAAGAAGTATAAACTTCAAACATAACTATATAACCAAGCAGCTATTTGGCGGTACATAAAAGACTGGATAACAAAACAAGTCATGTAAACAAACCCTCCCCTTGAACAATAGGTAATACTGGACAGAAATTTAACCCATTTTCTTTTTTCACAAAGGAAATAAACATTTTAAGAAAACCCTTTGTAGTTGTACACATGGTCAGTTTGACATAAGGTTAGAAATAAATGGAAACTCAAGGCTCACAATAACCTGTTCCTCCCTCTGCTGGAGAATTTAAAGTTCCAGATGGGAATAGCCTCCTATCCTCTATCACAATGGGCAAAGAAAGGTCTGATTACCATCAGATCTCTTACGGATGTCAACACTAAATGACCATTAATATATACCATTGCAAGCACTAGAATGAAGTACATACGCCCATACACCCTCACTTTCCTCCAGTCCAGCACTATACAAATAAAGTTCTCACTAACTAACCTGTATTCGGTCAAGCAGCTAGGTAGTCTAATGCAAAATAAACAGATTACTACAAAAGCTATTTCTCAATCTTTTTTATAAAATTCTACTTATCCCATTATATCACAATGGCAAAAGCAATTCCCCTGCCTAAAAAAAAACCTAATATCAGCTCTTTCAGGGAGACAATCTAATTTTCTATAGAGGCTACCTATAACCTAGTAGATGTCAAGCTAATGGAATTACAAAGACCTCCAGAAGCCCCAAAAAGTACCACTGTGGAAGCCTTACTATATCACTATTTATGGGACTGTCAATTCCCACAGTGGATTTATGAAAATATTTACCCCTTTCACAAGAATAGGCCATTTTAGTTAAAACCATGACAGAAACCAAACAAAATGGTCATCCGTAGCCAGAAACGCAGGATTATATACCCGATAATCGGGTTTCCTTGACTACTCCATGGTAGCACACATTAATGGGGTAAACACAAGAAAAGTATGCAAGGACGTTATACCCCACTTCTGGTGTCTTCTTGTTTTCTCAAAGCTGTAAGATATATCTAGATAACCGAAAACCATGCAGTGCGATTCTGGACTGGTGAGAAGCAAAGGGACACTCGCGATCCATTGCTCTAGCTGCATACTATGAAGTTTCACTGTCTCACTGCCTTCCTGTTTATTTGTATTTATTGTTCTTGTGCGTTTAACGTATGTTATTGTATGCAGAGCATATGTTAATAGAAACATGGCTACATAAGCTTGACAGAGTATTCTTAAATGACACCAGGTGGAATGTAAATCAGTGAGGACAAGATGTCTGGGTTAAATTGAAGACATGTATAATGCGATCACACCTCTCCTGTTCAGTCCACCAGGTCATTGTTATACTAGTATCCCTGCTCTCCTAGGTACCTTCTTCACAGGGAGCCAGCAATCCCCAATTACTATGGGGGAGGACCCTCACTTATGCCTCATCACTGACCCACCTATCATAATCCGGCTACAGCCCCTAGTACGCCCACCATCAACACCACCGTCGTGAAAATGGTGAAGGGGATATAACCTGTGTTTTGACTGTACTGAGGATGTTCATGAATTGGTGACTAGGAACTGTGCTTCAGTCACGTGTGTATGCTGTACCTGCAAAGAATCGCATCTGTCTGACGATTGTATATATGCACATCTATATTGCCATCTACGCAATAAAAACTTTGACATAAACTGCCTAGGTGATTTCCAAGAACCCACTAGGGTCAGGCAATCCTCATAACATATTAGTATAACAACTTAGGGATGGGCAGTGTGCCGCCATGGAGGAGTCAAGTAAACCAGATCATGTACATAATCCTCAGATTCCTCTTCAATGGCAGTACACATTAATGGGCAATACCCAAGCAGATACTTAGAGCAGATCACATCTCTATCCATATCTATATCTATATTATGATCCAAGACCTTTGCACTCATCCATTCGATAAGCCATCTAATAATTTATCCAAAAAAGAAACACTAGCCCTTAGGACATTACAAAACAATGAGGATATAGTCATCAAACAGGCAGATAAGGGAGGAGAGATAGTTGTCATGAACCGTTCTGACTACATTAAAGAGGCTCATAGGTTACCGAGTGATCAAGCCTCTACATACCACTTAGGAAAAACCCAACAGATGAATATATCTCCCTCCTTAGAAATATTTTACTTAAAGGATTTTATTCACAACTGATTGATAAAGACGAATTCCAATACCTTCTGATCAATCACCCCATTATACCCATCTTCTATTTTTTACCTAAAATACACAAAAGTTTGCAGAATCCTCCTGGTAGACCAATAGTGGCAGGAATTGACTCTCTAACCTCCCACATACCTGAATATGTTATCTTTTTACATAAATACGTTAACCATAGTCCAAATGGTAGCCATGTGAACTGAAAATTCCTGTTGAAATTACTAATCTTCCATATTTCTGATCGTAATCTACTTCTATGGCTTCCAAGATTGAATAAAGTGATACCATCATGAACTTCTTTCCACGTATGTGTTTGTTGAGTGGCCTCAAATCTAGAACTTTTCTTTTGTACTATGAAGATATGTGAGTAAAATCCTCTGACTTTTGGTTCTAGAAAGGTATTTAGAATGTCTTTCATAGTCAACATTTCTTTCAATGTCCTTAGCCCCTCGAGGATATTTTAGACAATAGTCCTTTGGTGACTAGGTTCAGGAATTCCAGTAGTATTCCACTTCTGATAATATCTAGTACCCATTCATCTGTAGTGGTATTTTCCCATGCTCTAATATATTTTGTTATGCTTCCTCCTTTATTTATGTCTGAATGGCAGACATATTTGGCATAATTGTGCAAATAGTCTGAAAGACTCAAGTCTTTATTCATTTGTTGCCGAAAATTCTATCTGATGGTGCTGTATTGGTATCTTTCAATATTTTTTCCCGTCTGTACAGTCTCTAAAATATTGTGAATTTCCTCTAGGTTTTGTGTTAAACTGCCTTCTAATCTGTAATCTTAAAGCCACCAAGATGACTTTCCTCCAGACATTTTCTATATCAGAGCATTCAATTTTTGCCCAAATAAAAACGCTCATTGAAATAGGAGCAGTACTAATTTATTCTTGGACTGTGTTTGACATCCACGGATGTAGCCACAACGTTCTCCTCACTGCTAAAGCAGAAACCCATACACTTTGCAGAAAATCGGTTTGCGCCCATAGACGCTCCACATATAAACTCAGTAGCTATCAGTATATATCCCATCTTGAACACTTTTCTAATTCATTGCCACAGACCCTTAAACTAGTGATGGATAGTTCATGAATGATTAGTTCAAAATGAACTAATCTTCAAAGTGAACTAGTTCACAGCTCTGGCAAAGATTAGTTCACCAGGAACTAAAACAAGTGGGAGGAGTTAGAGATGAAGCAGAGCAGCTCCAGCAGCCTCACTCACTGTCTCACTCACAATGGTTTTTTAGTTTTTAACTATAAAAGTAAAGTAGAAAGGACAACACAGTCCATGAAATACAAATCTAATAAAAAAAATAAAAACAAAACAACAGCATCTGAAATTGTACTGACTAGCTAAAGCCTATGTGTGTGTGTGTGTGTGTGTGTATGTTCATGCTACTCACCTTTTTGTGATAAAATCACTGTCCTATTAGTCTGAATTCTGGCTTTGGTACTAGGACCCGAACTCCCCTCTCCCTACACTTCCTATATTTGCTAAATATGATACTGGGTTTGTAGGTGCTACTACAGCAGCACTGCTATTCAGCTCTCATATACAATACTCATGAGTCAGTACCTCTAAACTACCAAAGGTGGCGCTACTGTGCTCACACATTGTGAGAGACTGTGGAGCTGATCACTGAACTATGAGTCACGAGTCATTCTCCTGGCTCAGGAGTTTAAGGGGGGTATTCAATTGTTTGGCTTGACAGCCGAAAAACTCGCGCTCTAAAACTACTACCGTTAATACGGTAAAATTGCGCTTAAAAACCGTTCACACGGTAATTTACTCGCTGTATTTCAGCTCGCAGCTAATTACCGTATTAACGGTAATAGTTTTAGAGCGCGAGTATTTCGGCCGTCAAGCCGAACAATTGAATACCCCCCTTATAGTTTATCTAGTTATTTTCACTCATGAATCATTTAGATAATTTAGCTCATGAGTCACAGGATACATTCCCTTCCCTGTCAGCTCAAGGCACTGCACTGCTGCGTGCTGCATGTTATATACTGTAGTTCGGTTTACTACACCATATATACAAGAGAGATAAAGTGGAAACGTTGCACATAGCAACCAATCATTTTCTGCCATCTTATAGACTCTGCTAGATAAATGACAGAAGCCGATTAGTCATAATTGCCAACATTATGTTGGTTACATCTGGGAGTTCCTGGAACGGGGTATGTGCGTAGGGGGCGGGGCTTCACAAATTTCTCCATTTTGGTCCCGCCCCCAGTGATGTGATGCCTGTTTTGGGTCTTTACAGCTGTAAAAATTCCCCCCTAAGGTTTGATACATCTCCCCTATATCCTGATTGCACTGATCTCAATTTTAAAAGCAAAAAAGTGACACTTTATAATACTCTGAATTTGGGTCTCATTTGCATATTACAGAAATAAGAAATAATGAAAATGTAATTAACTTTGCAGAGCTAAACATGTCACTACTAGTTTTTGTATAAGTGATTGCCCTTTTTAAAATATTAAAAATGATCTGACATATTAAACTTATCTGATCAATTTAACAGGACTATAACTCATCTAATGAGTAGTAGATATGCCTACAGTATGTGTAATAGACTAGATCTATGTTTCCAATCACTTCTCTAAGCAGTATTCCAGAGCTAGTGATCTAACTGAACTAAATGAGCCAAATGAGTGAAATGAACTAATCTTTTGAACTAATCTTGTGTGAACTAGATCAGAATGAATTAATCTTCAAAATGAACTAGATTTCCCATCACTACCTTAAACCTCTAGATGTCACAGCTGTGTCTACTGCTGACCTCCCAACCTATGCATATCTATGCCACCCCTGGATGTATTTGCATCATCTAAATATATGGTTTTCATTTTTTTATTTTTAGATATTCTGGCTACTGCCTCATCTATTGCAGGAGAATCGTCCCAAAATTTTGAATCCTGAATTTCACAAGGGTAAAGGTGGCTCAGTTTTGTGTTATTTAACATTCTTTTATCAGGGTGTTTCCATTACTTCATAGTTACTACCTTTACTATTTTATTTACAGGGAAAACTATGGCTTTCCTTCTTGAAAAAGTATATCTTGAGAGTGTTCTTTCTATGTTATATCCTCAATATAAATTATCTTATACATGGTAGATAATTAAAAAACAAGTACGAACTGCTAGCGGAATACGATCTCTGTCGTCTGGCGGGTCCAATCTCCAAATGTACGGGAGTATACTTACCATTTTAGTGTACACAACACATACTCTAGAATATATATGGTTCTGACAGACAAATGGACATTACAGCACACTAACACAGTTAATATCCTTCCTATCACATGCTCAGACCATGCCCCGATAGAATGTACCTGGAACCTAAATCTTACTAAAATCCCCCCGAGACCGTGGCGGATGCCGGCCTATTTACTTACCTCCTTGGAGGCCAGGCTCGGTTTGTCAGAAGCACTGGCGCAATATATCCAGGTGAATAACCCAGGGGATACTTCCCTTTCCACCCACTGGTGTGCAATGAAAGCAGTTTTACGTGGTTCAGCTATCCAAATTGGTGCACGCTTGAAAAAGCAATACCTTTTTTCGTCAACATATGCTTGAATCTACTCTAATTACTCTAGAATCACAAAACCAGTCACGCCCCTCTAAAGTCCTCCAAAAAGAAATAAATGATATCAGGAAACAGCTTAATACACTTTTTATATCTCGCATGAAATCAGCCCTTACTAAACTGCGCCAGAAATTTTACTCTACAGGCAATGGAGCCAGTCGTCTTTTGGCCCGCAAACTCAGAGGGAAGCAAGCTAGGAACCAAATAAAGACTCTTCACGACTTTAGGGGTAATAAGATCCACAATCCCGCTGACATAGCAAACCAATTCGCTAAATATTATGCCAGATTATACAACCTATGGGACGACAAAGACAAAGTGCAGCCATCAGAATTGTATATCTCTACCTTTCTTCACCACCTTAATCTCCCCTCGTTAGATCTTGAAAGTTTGAAGCAGATTAGTCTCCCTTGGTCTCAGCGAGAGGTTATCAAGTGCCTCACTAGAGACAAAGCCCCTGGTCCGGATGGCTTCGTTAATGCCTTCTACTCCACATTCCGGTCGGAACTGGCCCTGCTCCTTACCAATCTATATAATAATGTTCTGATGGGTGGTAACTTCCCAGCTGAGATGTTAGAAGCGCAAATATTAACGATCCCCAAACCTTGGTAAGGATCACTCTGACTGCAAGAACTATAGCACTACTTAATACTGATCTAAAAATTTACGCTAGGTTGATAGCTGATCGCCTGAATCCCTTCCTACCTCAGTTGATCCACCCGGACCAGGTGGGCTTAATATTGGGTCGCCAGGCGTCAGATAATACATGACGCACTCTAGATGTGGTGGACCTTTTGTCCGGGACCGGAGAAGAGCTAGTTATGCTTTCTCTGGATGCAGAGAAAGTGTTCGATAGGCTCCACTGGCTCTATATGAAAGAAGTTTTACTCAAATTTGGGTTTCAGGGTAACATCTTACACTCCATATTAGCTCTATATCAGGGTCCCTCTGCAAGAGTATTTAGCAACAGTTTTTTATCCTCTCACTTCCCTATTACCAATGGAACAAGGCAGGGGTGTCCCCTTTCTCCTCTGATGTTTGTCATGGCCATAGAGCCTTTAGCGCATACTATTAGACATTCTTCCCATTTCCCAGGCATTACTTTTCACTCTCATACACATAAGTTATGTTTATTTGCGAATGATGTATTTCTATTTGTTACCAGCCCGGAGACCTCGTTGCCAGCCCTGAAGCGCATCCTAGATGACTACAGCTCAGCTTCATTTTATAAATGAAATATTACTAAATCAGAGGTCCTGCCTATTAATATACCGCAATCCTCACTATTGTCTTTGCAAAAGAAATTTCCGTTTGTCTGAGTAAAGGACTCTTTGCCGTATCTGGGCATTCATATTCCCCCTACCCTGTCTACAGTATTTGAAACTAACTTCACTCCAATTTCTTTGCATCTTTCCTCCCTAGCCAAGAATTGGCTTAACTTCGAGGTCTCCTGGCTGGGTCGCATAGCTGTTTTCAAAATGATGTTATTACCCAAACTGATGTATATTTTTCGTGCTATTCCCTATATTGTGCCTAGGCGTTTGATGGCCCGCTTTCATACGTTAATGATGTCCTATGTGTGGCGGCAGAAACGCCCCCTCCACTCCCATAAACGTATGGCCCTATCTAAACAACGTGGGGGGGCTAATGCTTCCCAACTTATCTTGTTACCAAGAGGCTTGCATATTGAGCCATCTGCGGGATTGGGTGCTCCCCCTCACTTCTAAGCCATGGGTAGATTTGGAGATAGCCTTGTGCCCCAGCTACCCGTTGTTGGACCTTCTTTGGACACCCAGGAAGGTACGCCCATCTGTTGTATGCAGGCTACGGTCCATTTCGGATGCCATGCAGGTGTGGGATAGAGTTATTGGGTTGCACGCCAACTTTGTACTCCCGTCTCGTAACCTCTCTCTCCAGGCAGTGGGTCAGCTCATTCCAGATCTAAATCTTGCCTTTTGGAAAGCTAGAGGGATTTCCTCCATGTCGGATTTCTTTGCCCAAGGCCTTTTTCTTCCCTTTTCTCAGCTCCAGGATCGCTTTAGCTTGCCATCCTCAGACACATATAGGTACTTGCAAATCAGCCACTGGGTCAGAACTGTTTCTAGGACCCCCTACTCTCTTAGTTCACTCCCAACAGCAGTCATTCATTCCATTCCGCCATCAAGAGGTTTTAACAAAGCTGTTCCATCTATACTGTTACCTTAATTGAGGACCAAAAACGTGCAGCTATAGAGATATTACGAATCTCATATATCTAGCTAGTGTGGATTCACTCTGCCACGCAAAGGTTCTCCCAATGTTGTGAGCTCACACGAATTACGTTTGAACCAATATACATATGTTTATTATTACACTCTCGGGAAATGCTGTTATTACATAGGTGCACCTAATGTATGCGTTTTCTCGTGGTATTACCAGAATGTTTCTGCATGCAATATGATTATGTTCATGTTATTTTAATGATATTAAATAATTTTAAAATCCACATTGCATTTGCTGGTCTTTGGAGGACTTTTTAGTACTACTGCATTTTTTATTAGCTGTCAAAGATAGATTGACGAAGAGAAGCGGGAGAGGCGGAATAACGTTTTGGTATCATTACATTTATTCCCTGATCCCCCCCAACTAAAACACCTGCACAAACCCAGTGGGAGACGGATGTGAATTTAGTGCTCACTGAGCGACAATGGGAAAGAATTTATGTAACTTCCCACCGTATGTCTAAACGCATTAATCATACCGAGATGCAGGTTAAACTCCATAACCGGCTATACCTTACCCCGGAACGGTTACACAGGTTCTGGCCAAGCCAATCAAAATTCTGTTGGTGTCAATGTGCCCAAATAGCCGATATCTTCCATGTATTCTGGTTATGCCCGGTGATTGAACCGCTGTGAAGCGAGGTATTTGCTTTGATTTCTTCAGTCTTAAAGACGCCTGTTGCTCCAGACCCAGCTCTGGCTCTCCTCCACATCTATCCGACTTCTATTCCAAAGCACGATCGCTACCTATTGGGTCACATATTGATTGCTGCTAGAGCAGCAATAGCACAAAATTGGAAGTCTCAAGCTCCTCCTACCACTGCCCGCATCATCTCAAAGATACAGTACAGCTTTGAGATGGAAACAGATACGCCCTATGCCTCATCTGCATCAGCTCCCATCATGAAGTGGTTTAGGTGGCATGTTTACATTACGGATGGCCCTGGGTCTCCCCAGGATATTTCTGGTTTCCCAACAGCTCACTCTCCAGAGGCTCTTAAAGAACGCCCCCAGTCAATTGATCAGCTTGCATCCCCAGTTAGCCCTCCTATGGTGGAGACACTTTCAGAATGCCAAAATGTAGGCTGATATGCATTGCTACATTTTCCTATCTTAAAATGTATATTGTTAATACTGTGTGCTTTATCTTAATTTAGTGATCCTTCTCCCCCTGCGTGGGGACTCCCTATGTGTTTTCCCATGTCTGTATTTCCTTTTCTGTACCCCATATACCTTTGGAAAAATTTTATAAAAATATTGATGCGAAAAAAACCCCGAAATAAAATCACTCATCTGTCACAGATTCTGCCTCCTGATCAGAAGATTCTGAAACTTCTGATTAACATATATGAATTGCTCCCGATTCAGGAAACTGCATCCTCACTAATTACAGATCTTGTTCTATTGGGTCTAATTTATTTGAAATCTTATTTTGTGATAAACATGTTAGCTAGAGCAACTTTTATCCATTTTAATAGCTCTGCCAAGTGAGCAGGACTCCGATGTTCACGCTCAGGAGGATTACAGCATAATTTGCTAGTGTATCCCTGAGGCATTGCTTTATTCAATACAGTGCATTTTTTAAAAACTAACCTGATTAAAAAGTAATAAAATATAAGTTGCCCTGCTTTCCTTGTCTGAGGATGTTTTCCCTTCATTTCTGTGACTGTATTAAATGCACTTTTACAGAAACTATTCTGTAACTAAAGTCACTATTACAGAATCTACTATATTGATTATTCACCGTGACTTTGCCTCAGCAGACTTTTTTCCCCGAGCAAAAAAACTCACTCTTTATAATACAGTGCAGTATTGTAATGTCCCTCGGAGCGTGCAATATCCTTAGTCCTGCTCCTCTGTGAGGCCGGTCTCTTCACCTCTCCTCGTACTCCCTAAAGTACAGTCACCGGGGACTTCAGGAGAGTAAATGTTTCCGCAGACTTATCCTCTAGACTGAAGACAGGAAATTATGCAGGTAGTGGGGCAGACCATCCTGACATACCTTCCGAGGGGCGTCTTGTCCTGACTCTAGAGAAGGAGGGATTGATTAACCCATGAATGTGTGCTGCCATGGATGAAGAGGAAGGTAACTCTTACAACAAAGGATACACCCTTTTATCTGTATCCAAGTTCAAAAAAATTTCGTTTTTTTTGTATTTAAAATGGATTGGCTGGAAGCCTCTATACATAAAGTTTGAAAACTCCCGATTTGGTAAAGTTTCATTGATACGCTTCCTCATGATACAAAGCTACAACAACCTACGGGATGGTACGAAACTTTACTACTACTAAATGATCTGCCAATACAAAGACACTTGAAAAGATGTCATCCTATCATCCTACCCCCCCCCCCTCATCTACTATGACTAATGTTTCAGTTAGATACCCCACACCCCTTTCCTCAAACACTCTCCTCCTTCCCCAATCTGTACCCATGGTTGCCTTTCTCAGAATGATACCCATATGCTTTTAATCTTCACCACTATCTTTCCCCCGTACCACAACTCTCTACTTCAGAGGGACGGTACGAGAAGAATCTATGTTTGATACAGGAACAGATGAATGTTAATTGTATGCTATAATATTGTTGCTTTTAATCTCTTCTCTTCTGTACACCTGTTGACAACATACAGTTTAAAAGATGTTGAGCAATTTTACTCCAGGAAATAAAAAACTAGATTATGCATCACAACCACTGCCATACACTAATATATGTTCCCAAACTCATATGCGATTGAAGTTCTCCAAAATTTAAGCTGAATTGCAAAAACTTTTAAACAGGGGGGAATAAAAAATTAAAAAAAAATACACAACTAGTATAATTCTAAAAATCCTTAATATACTTTGCTATATATTGGAAGCTTCAGGCAGCAATACTAGCCTTTCAAGGGCAACCAAAGATGCATTCCTGCCAAAACCCAAAAGGAAGGGGAGTTTAAAGCCACGTGCTTCAAGTAAACCAGGCTTACATAACATTTCCACTTATGGTAATTGAAGGCTAATACCCAAAGACTGAACAAATAAACTGTGTAAGTAAGAAGTACTTCATCAACAGCAGTACCGCCATATAAGCTGCTTTGAAGATACAACAGTTTAGTGTCAAGGCTAGTGGTATCATGAGTTACATTTTCTCCACGTTGTGGACATGGCTTTAACCTCCATGGCTACAAATCCTAAATGCAAGGTATGGGAAATAGGTGGAGCTCCAAATAAATTAAACTTACATGAGAAAAGAAGAACCCTGCAACTATACCAACCTGCTTTCACCTCCCTCTGACTTTTCTGTATGGCAGATTTCTTGGAGTTTGCCCTGTTATAAGAACAAACACAATTTTGCTCTCATTAAGTGAAACACAGACATACGATTTCATTTAGTGTTATCTAGGTATACAGCTTAAAACAATTTTCTGAATTTGATCAGTGTACATTTAAAACACCTATAACATTCCACTGCAGTATACATATATTATAATAATATAATACTATAAAGACAAAATAAAAAGCACCTGACCTACAGTAAGCCATCAAATCTATTAACTTTCAATTGAATATCATTACTGCTCCTTCTAGTAATTTTAGCTGTTATAGGCAGGGTCCCCTCTACCCTGTCATATGTTTGTCAGTCTTGTCTGAATGTCCCAGTTTATACTTTACACTGTATATGGTAAGCTGCATTGTTACTATTTACTCAAAGCCATTAAGGATTTCAGTTTGGAGCCATCAGAGGTTCCTCTTTCAGTGTGGAGTGAAATGCACCCTTGTGAACCATCCTAAGAGCTTGGATTTCTTTAGTTTTGCACCGGCCCAACAAGTGGTCTGGAAAACCAGGGCAAGAGGAATACCAATCTCTAACTGCCACTTGACATCACTATCTTGCCCTATCATTTACTTCACCCTGTAGTAAATCTAAATATGAATTATTAAACTGTTAACCTAATAATTTGAAACTTTCTCAAGACTTCTCAAGATAATTCATTTACCATGTATCTCAAAGTAGGAGTTGGAAAACAGTACTAAAATTTTCTAGCGAATTCAGTTTATCAAAAAATTGACTCCTAAAAAGGCATCAGACATTAGTTTCTAATTTTTTTTTGGTAGCGAAAGAGTCAACCTTCTCCACAGTTGGTGAAAGGGGCAAGATTTTTATATGGAACACACAAGTTTATGCAGCAGATACCCTGCCCAGGCTTACAAACATTTTTCACAAGGAGCGATTAGGATTCGAAAAGTTTTCAGAAAGGTTCGCTACATGGACATTGCTGTTATCCAATGAGGTACTTGAAAAGGCATATCATCCATCATCCAATTTATGTCAAAAGGTGATCCAACCTATTACACACACTTTACAAACCTTTTTAAAGATTTAGACTATTTAGTCATGCGCTCATGTGAACACAACTACCTATTTACTACTGATTTTGATCATGGATGAATCACTTTAAAAAGGCACCTTGTCTGGTTGCTCTGGGGGATCTCTGTGCTTCTCTGGTTCTGTGAGGAGTACAACATCTTCCCCATGTGCTTCTGGCAGAGAGCTGCATACAATATGTTTGTTTTCTGTTGCTGCCATAAAGAAAATTACATAAGTCAAAACAAGAGAAATAGTTATTATAATCGGCTATGTACTATTTTTGAAAGTACTCTAAACAATTTGACTGAATCTATTATGTTCATATAAACCTAGAATACCCCCTTCCACAAAGTAATAGATGTGGAAAAAAGACTAACAGACGATAAATAGGCATTTCTGTTGGAAACACTCAAAGTCATCAATATAGAACCAGCATGTTCCACAGCACTTTACAATAGGGAACAGCATTAAAACAAGAGTCAGCATTAACAAATAGGTAAAGAGGTCCTGGGTGTGAATTTATAACCCAAACTCAGGGTAACAGAGGAATCATGCCAGGGAAAAAAAAACAGTCTAAAACAAACAAAACAAAAAACGCCTAAATATGACGTCAAGACAAAAAGCCACAGTAATACGAGTGTTTTTCCCTCTTATATAGCAAGTTACGTTGCAGGCATAAATGGAACTGCTTTTTCTTAGCTGCCCTCCTACAAATCACAATCACCTTTTCAAAATCTCTCTGGTGAGTAGACAAATATGGCTACCAGTCACACACTCCTTTCCTACAGATTTCAGCATGTCATGTGATGACAAAGGGGGAGGATTTTACAGTGCACAGAGCAGATTGAGCTTAGATGGGCGTTCCCAAAGCCTCTCTGCTCATTACATCATGTTCCATATGACTGTGGTTGACACAAAAAAGTCACATGGCACTGTAGAAACTGTACAAAATTGAAACAAAGATTATTCTTATAGTCAGCCACGGAATTATGTTTAAAGCATCAAACCTACCTCGAAAAACGAACACCTTCTAAACCAGGCAAATTTAGAATGTTGGTCATTAACCATATAACAATGATTTCTCAAGCAAGATATAAATATATATTTTAAAAACACATTACTTGCACTTTGGTCTACATAGGTTTTTGATGGGATGTATTTGGACTTGTACTATGTGCTAAACAGCTCTTAATTTCTGTTATCTTTACCAGCCACTCTATCACCAATTTACTTGCATTGGCCGGTTTCTTATTTGGTCAATATTATATTTGTAAAAGTTTTATTTCTCCCTTTTTTAATTCTATTTACATTTACAAATTTATTATTACATTCTTAGGTCACTGAGTTCTGTAAAAACGGAGAGGGACTTCTGTTATATGGATCTTCTTGAAGCTTGTATTTTGTATACACTTTAATCATCATATGTGTATATGTTTATATTTACACTCCAGATATAAATAGTCACAATATTTGGTCACTTTAAAAACATTTTTCTTTCACTTCTATTCTTTGCTCTACAAATCACACCTTCAACCTTATTATATACACACACACTTCCGGTTTTAGTGTGCAATATGCAAGTTTGTTACGTACAGTTGACATGGATTACTAATAAACATCTCTTAAATAACCATTTAAGATTTAGCCATGTATGGTTATAATCACCTTTACCTACCACTGTTAGCCTCTTGACAAAGCATGTATGTGAAATGTATTGGTGCTGGAGGGAGGAAGGGGGGGTCTTCCAGGTCTGATCTCATCTTGCAATGGGTATCCAAACTGGCTTTTTTTATTTACATTACAAAATAAAGACCACTATCTTTTGCTGTCTCTTTTACATCTACTACTTGTAGTTCTTCCCTTTCCAGGTACATGTGAACAGGATATATTTTAACTGACTATGTTCTGCTTGGTAGTGCTCAAAACAAATACATTCAATATCTATTCTTTGTTAGTAAACACCATTGTTGTGACAACTGAATAACATATGCAGGTGTTATCACTATATGGTGCTGGCAATTATATTTGTGCCTTTTATTCCTTTGTGGATAACATTTTTGCATCCTTCTGGTACATGTCATTTCTCTTAAATTTCTTTTTGTACATTCATTTTAAAAGGATGCAGTTGATCAGTTTCTGCTTTTATACTTGTTTTATGTAATAAATCAAATTATATATTCTTTACCACTTTGGCGTCTCCATATTTTTGTACATATTGGGCCTGAGTCATTAAGGAGAGCAAAGCATAAAAAAGAAGTAACTCTACACCTGGGCAAAACCATGTTGCATTGGAGGGGGAGGTAAATTTAAAATGTGGGGACAGATTGATAGTTGGGGTTGGGCATGTCCTAGATCAACTTTAAATTTCAGTGTACAAATAAAGCTATCAAGTATTTGTACGCTAGATGAAAAACAAGCTAGTATTTTACTTATGTACAAAATAATAAACTAATTTGCACCCCTTGCATTCTAACATGGTTTGTCCCAAAGAACATTTACTCCTTTTTTTGCCTTACTTCCTTAATGACTCAGACCCATTGTGTGTATTGCCCTTTATTCATTCTAATGCAAATTAGGTTCCACCTTCCCAATAATCTATGGTATCATTTTAACTGAGCATATGTTTAGGTTTCTGGTGGATACAGTGGCATAGTTCCTTCTATAGCCACCTTCTTACAGGTCAGTGTAAAGTTAATCCATCCTCTGGGTAGCTATGACTATTAGACCATCTACTGGCAGAAGAATGTGCACTCTGACCTCCACAAGTTGCCAGCTTTCAGTAAACTGTTTGTGAATGATCACATGAGATCAGCAGCACGTGAACTTGAACTTTTTAAAATTATGCCCAAGGCATTTATGACAGAGAGGGGAACAGTTTCCACCTTCAGTTTTGAAAATAATGGGACGAGTGTTTTCTGCACACTGCAGTTACTCAGTGCTTTCTATTAAGGTTACATTTTGAAAACTGCATGATAGGTAACACCATCTCTCTTGAAATGTTTAGGTCCAATTTAAAAGTCTAGTAGATTGTGTTTATGTTGAATACAGCAAAAAATTACATCACTGAGATTCAAAAAAAAGGGCAGCTTGAATACTTGACAATCGTATGAAACATTAAATAACTGTAATAAAGGGGGGACTATTTACTACAGTTATTGAAATTGCTAGCTCTATGTAACATTATTAAAAAGAAATCCCCACAACATCATCATCAATTTATTTCAGTAGTAACACTAGGTGTGTTCTCTTGCATGGGTCAACTGAATCAGGTAATCCATTCAAGGAATTATTGTTAGCTTCAAGTTTACATTGTATTTACTAAAAGATACAGCATTGGATCCATTAGTAATAAAATCACAAAAAGAAACAAGGGGAGTCCATGAAACCCTCTGCATGTATCTGGCTCTCACAACTGCAGCTGCTGCCTTAGAAAGTTGGAGAGCACCACTGCAAAAATCTATTTGCAAGGTTCATTTCAAAATGAGCCAATGTCAGTTCATCATCATCATCATTTATTTATATAGCGCCACTAATTCCACAGAGCTGTACAGAGAACCCATTCACATCAGTCCCTGCCCCACTGGAGCTTACAGTCTAAATTCCCTAATATAGACACACACACACACAGAGAGGGAGACAGACAGAGAGGGAGAGACTAGTGTAATTTTGATAGCAACCAATTAACCTACCTGTATGTTTTTGGAGTGTGGGAGAAAACAAGAGCACCCGGAGGAAACCCACGCAAACACAGGGAGAACATACAAACTCCACACAGATAAGGCCATGGTTGGGAATCGAACTCATGACCCCAGTGCTGTGAGGAAGAGGTGCTAACCACTAGGCCACTGTGCTGTCATCAGGCAGATGACAAAGGTGTCTCAGGTTACCTACCATTATTGGATTGAATGAAGAATCACCTATTAGACTGTGGATAGCATGCTTTATTGCAGATGTGAAAAGGGCAACTACACTTAAACTATTTTGCTATTACATGATCTTAAGGTGTTTTGGCAAGTGTACTAAATAATTAAAGTATGGATAATTTTTTGTAGTAACTAACAAAAATTAAGGTTCTTGGTCTTACCAGCAGAAACAACATTTGAGGTTATGCAACTGTCAGAAGAAGAATCTTCTATTCTTTGGGTTTGCGATTTACTGTAAAAGAAAAAAAAAAACATAAAAACAAACAAGTGACACATAAGTACAACAAAGGATGATACTAACTTTATATTTGTTCATAAAAGTGGTTTACAGAATTTACTGGTTTCAAATCCAAAATCTATTCATTCACCCTTTCTGCTTCATTATGCTGCAAGTACAAACTAAATATGGTTTGCAGACTGTACAATTCATAAATACTTAAAGGATTGTTCACACCGTTGTAAGAATCACATTAGAGGTATCATGTAAAATGGTCTTAGGCTAAATTATGACATCTGACTAGTTTCTAAATCTTGAGTAATCAAGCGGACTGTGGAAAGAATCTTAAAAAAAAAAAATTCAAGTAGAAACCGAATAAAAATTTTGTCAAACAATTCGACGTAAACATGACTGAGCTACTGATTTTATCATGAAAGATTCTGTATCACAAATGAAGATATTTATAGTATGATCCTATTAATAAAGCCAATATTGGGACAATACATCTGTTCCTATTGAAACAATTTTTTGGCTTTGCATCTTTTCAAAATGCAGCACTGGTGAGGGAAAGACAGTCTACAGTGATGTCACAACACTGTGTGCAATCATGGGAAGGAGGGTGAACCATAACCAAATGCTTCCCCCAATACTGAAGAGAACGTTACAATACCTTTCATAAGCTGGGGATGCCTTTTTCTTTGGAAGCTTGCAAATTAATGGCACAATCTTTGGTTCTGAACTAGAGGCATTACTGTAAGCATTATGACCGCGGCTCTTTGAAAAACGTGTCTCTTCCTCACTGGAAAAGCCAAAAAGATCTGGATCATCTTGAATGACATCTAGAACCAATACGTCCTCTTGATAAACATTCAAGATATCTGGCATACGTTTTTTCATTAAAGGTCTTTTCTTTGATATTGGCACAAGTGTGACTGGAGATTCACTAATGCCTACATGTTTCAATGAATCATCTTTATCAAAAAGACTCGTAGGAAAAGACGCCGAATGCGAGTCAATGATTGACGTGCCATCCACAGATTCAGATGAAGTGCGATCTCTGCAGTTGTGATTATCGTCTAATTCCGGGACATTCCTCTCTAGACTTTTCTCTGTGGGGACCTTTGGTAAACATTCCATCACAAAACCAGTGTCTGAGTTTTGCAAGAAAGTGCTTGTGGAAGAAGATATCTCAATTGTTAAATCTTTATCTAAAATTGGAATACTACTATGGTGCAAATTACTGGTCTCTTTATTATCCAACAAAGAAAAATGGTTAGCTTTAAGTCCCTCTTCAATACCATGTTTTAGAGGCCTTTTGAAGATTGTTTTTGGTATTGGTTTTAATTCTAGTATTGTAACAGATTTTGCAGGTTGTTTGGAAATGTGATTGTTTTTAGAAAGTGGATTAGTGTACTGGATGTTGGCATTTTGAATGTTATTGGGTTCAAAAGCTATGCTAGTTGCTAGATTTTCATAGCTGCTTTTAGTGTCAGATGGTAAAGGTACGGCAGTAATGTTTGAGTCAGTTGCTTGACCAGCACTGAAGAGAACGTCACTTATTTCCTTCTCATCATTCTTCTTAAGGGATTCATCCAAGGAACAAATGCTGGAGTTAAAATCAAGAGGTGGTATAGTTTCCAAGTTCACCTTTCTCTTTTTACCTTCCACTTTACTGTCAATGTCGTCTGTTCTTTCCTGTAGGTTTTCATCTGTAATAGTTTCAAACAGAGATTGCATGTCATTTGGGTAAACCTCAAGTGACTTCTCGGCTTCAATGCCCAAGATTTCTGTATTTTGACTATCGGCTGCTCTTTTCCGTGTAAAAGTCCAAACACAGGTTCTAGCACAAGAACACTTCCATATAGTCTTCCCAGTAAATGGTATGATCCGTTGGCATGATACATTTACCATTTTTTCATGTTCTGGAGAATCAGAGCAACCAAATATCCTGGGAGACATTCTTAGAAGTGTTGAACACTTGATATCAATGGAGTCTTGATCGCTAATCTCCTCTTCTGACACAATAGGTGCCTGCGTACGATAGCTGTCCCAAGAAATCTCACGTTCTTCAATTGTGTTCAGCTCAGAAGCTTCATTCATTAAGTTCAAATTTACTGCTGCGATAGAATTATTATTATTTATCTCTTTACTCAAAAGATCAAAATGTGAACTTGATGATATGGCACTGTCTGCGTGTTCCACCCTACATTGGTGTCCTTCATTGCTCGCTGTCATAGTCCCACAATCGGACCTTGAGCTAGAACCATCATCTCCTTCAATGCACACGTTTATTTTCTGTGCATGCTTTTTAGATTTCCACTTTAAATTTATTAACCTTGGTTTTTGATTTGGTTTCTTCTCATCGGATACAGCTTCAAATACTTCTTTGTTTTCTGACAGGCTAGAATTGTTAGAGGCTACAGTGTCAACAAGAGTGACCTGTTTTTGCATATGCAGCTCCTTGGTAGAAACCACACCTTCCAGTTTTATCGTTTTGGTCTCGGAGCAATGTAGTTTATGTAGATTTTTGCAGTTTTGCAACCTTACTGTTGGGTTTGGCAGATTTGGAGTGTAGGTGCAACAAGTCTTTGACGGGCATTTAATAATCCTTTTCTCTGATATTATACAATTTATAGTTTTTTGTTCATCCTTCAGCATACAAGGATCACACGTTTGCGTTAGGCATTGAGTATTCTTTTCTGCAGAGTATGGGACTTCTTTTGCTAAATGTGAAACGACACAGTCACTTCTATTCTTTCCTTGAAAAGAGAAAAAAAAAAAAGAAAAAATGAATTTAGCCAAATCTAAAGAGTTAAGTAGTTTTGGACAGAGTAATATATTGTCAGTTATATTCTCAATAAATCATTCTGTAGAGAAATCTAAGATTTCATGGAACATGACCAACACACTTTAGAAAGTATTAAAACCTATTGGAAATGTCTTCATTAATTGCAATGAGGAAGTAAAAGTTTCTCCATATGAAATTAAATATAATGGTCTTTTATACGAAGACATTTTTGGCAGTGGTCCCAGTTAGGCTCAAGACCAAACATCACATATTTTGACAATGATTTTTTTTTGGTACTCGGAATGGACAGTGTAGAAACATCTTTACAGAAAGATAAGTGTTTAGGCCTTCTTTGAGATATGGTTAGTAATACTTTTCTCAGATGCTGGAAAAACCCAAATCACATGTTTAAAGACACAGCTTTTGATATAAAACTAGAATACTTATGGATGACCCTCCAAATCTCTTTGAAGATAGGGAACCACGCTGAAATTAATGTGACAAACTGGTATTCACTTTTTGTATATTCTAATTTTTACATACAATGGATGCAGTGGCCACTGGATTCTAGCTTTAATGTCATGTTACATGTTTTTAATTATCTTTGTAGCAACACAAGTTTAATTCTGAAACATGTACAATTATTTCTGTATACTGACAGCTGTAATATGTTGGACATCCAAGAACATGTTTGAGAGAAACATGCTAAAAATGTCATGTTTTAAGGAAAAGAAGAAAAACTTCACTACTTTTCTACATCACAATTCCACCATTATTTGAATTTTGTTTATTAATTAATTTTGAATTAATTTAACAGTATTTAGTGTTTTCCACAGCCTTATCCTTCAAAATTAAAAGTAACTTTCCTAAAGGGGAAAAAGAAAAAACAAAAAGTAAATTTATTGTCAAACCCAACATTGTGGGATGATTAATTGTATTTGCACAAGTGTTTTCTAAAGATTATTTACATCTCCTAGCTATAAATACAATACTAATTATTGAAGCTTACATTGGTTTTCTTTTTAGTAAAGAAAGGGCTCTAACACTCATCAAAGCCAGCGCCAAGTAATCTTCCTTAAGCATTGGGGAGAATCTAAAGATTTATTTTATGTGCAATTCAAATTCCTGAATTACTGCCTTGCAATACATCCCAGTCTATGGAAATGTACTATGCAGAGGAGG
This sequence comes from Mixophyes fleayi, assembly GCF_038048845.1. Classification (NCBI taxonomy): domain Eukaryota; kingdom Metazoa; phylum Chordata; class Amphibia; order Anura; family Limnodynastidae; genus Mixophyes; species Mixophyes fleayi. The sequence continues at coordinate 75,432,020 of NC_134406.1, forward strand.
TCTTGCAAATCAGTGTTTGTCAGTGATTTTACAGCAAGCATAACCAACATGTTATTTTGCTACAGGAGCTCTTGGTTCTACAGCCGCCTTTTGGCCATGGCTCAATCTCTATGAAATGGTTGTCTTGTATTTTTCGGTACATTTTACATTCATGCTTCATCTGTAAACATATCAATCTTTGGGATTAGGTGTAGACAAATAAAAATCTAATTAGGCATGTAAATATGAAATACTTTGTTATGTAGTCTCATCTATGATACACTTTGCAAGTTTCTTCTCTCCTGAGAGCAAAGTTATTAATCTACATAACGTTTTTTGGTATGCATTTTATAGTCCAGTTATTAAAAACATGAAAAAATCCATCCCCCAAAAAAACCTGAAAGGACGTGTCACTAAAGGTTCAGAAGTAGTCTTAAGTGGCATCTGAGATTCAGCCAAGCGCATAGTGTCTAACATAGTAGCCTCTCACTTTCCGCTGCAGTACTTCAAAGCTGTCCTACATACACTTTCCTTTTTAAACTATATTGCCCATCACCCCTAATTCACTGAAACTTATATAGCTTCATGTACCATCATTAGCAGCTATTTATATAGTACCACTAATTCTGCAGTGCTGTACAGAGAACTCACTCACAGCAGTCCCATTAGAGCTTACAGTCTAAAATCCCTAATATACACATGCAGACAAAGAGACTTGGGTCAATTTGATAACAGCCAATTAACCTACTAGTAAGTTTTTGGAGTGTGGGAGAAAACCCACATTAACACGAGGAGAACATACAAACTCCACACAGATAAAGCCATGATTGGGAATCGAACTCATGAACTCACAGTACCCAGTGCTGGCAGGCAGAAGTGCTAACCACTAAGCCACTGTGTTGCCCACCATCTCTCCGATACTCAAATTCATCTCTATTTCCCATCTAACTCCTTTGCCATCTAGCATTACTAAATCAATATCTGACATTTTGGCTTGGATCTCCCTTAACCATCTTTAATTCATTTTATCTAAAACAGAATGTGATATTTGTCTGATCTCAACCTACTCATTTCACTGAATTTTCCATCACCGTGACAAACATCGCCTACTTCCCAACATCTCAAAGTCATTGAACAAATCTTGCCACATTCACTTACAACCTCTTTAATCCATGCCCTTTTCAAAATATAGGACTCCTACAAGGCCTTAGGTTGGGTACACACTTATGCAATCTTACTTCAGATGCAATTTCAGTAACTATTTCACCAACAACGTCCCATTGAGCACACTTAATTTGTACACAACTACACAATGTACCTTCAGATCTGTGATAGTCATCTCTCAACCATTTGCTGAAAAGATTGTGGCTCTTTACTCCTCTCTAACAGTTTATCTTCACTCGTTTCTACCTGTTTGACACCACCAAGCAAGAACCTTGAGCTGCACTTGTTCAGTTTCTACTTTAAATTGTAAGCGCTTCTGAGCAGTGTCACGGGCCTAGGGCAGGGTTCCGTTGAACACCACGTACACAAGCGTTAGTACCCCAAGAGAACAGGACACCCCCCATGCAAGGCCTACAAGGCAAGTATGTCGTGATCATAAAACAAATGCCTCACCACGATTATTAGGCCATTACGGACAATTCAACAGGCCCTAGAGTAAACCACACTAACATCCCAAGGTGTGTGTGCGGGCAACAGTCTTCTCTACTGGGCTAACCAGTTGTTATTTTTTATTTTATTAGATCAAATTGGATACAAATTTTTAACGGAAAATGTTTTACTTGTATTTATAACTACATGTCCTAATTGCTTGTCCATTAATTACTCTTAGTGCACTATTACTTAACAACTTTTTGAAAAATCAGATATTCTGAAGTTTTAGCCAAGTGCTGCAGATTGCTCAATCTTAGTTTTCTAGAAATTCATATATGGAGCTTTATTGCATGTCCAATAACAAATCAACCTGACAAACACAAAAAGTACAAGTTGGTGTGGTCCATTTCATTTAATATTGTCCACTAATTTTTAACAATTGATTAAAAATGTTAAACTTGCTGTTAAAGGTTAACTTCAGTAGGAAATACTTCAAAAACACTCAAGGAAATATTCTGTAAAACTGATGACAATGGACATGCACCCACTAGAAAGAAATACACCAAATAACCATGAACATATTACAGCAATTTGTATGTCCAAATTATTTCTGAATTGTACAACTTCAAATATAACTGTTTACCCCAACAACTGTCAATACAATCTTTCCCCTGACATTCCAAGACATCTATATTCTTATTCTAATTGAACAATGGCCCCTGTGACCAAGTTACAAGAAAATGGATGAATGCTTGCACTGAATTACCAAATAACCTTTAATCAAAGCATGTCTGAGATACTATATTTGTTATAAGACACAAAATAATGCAAAACACTAAACAATAGTTTGAAACTCTGCGGTGACAACAGGCCTGAAATCTCCTCTACCATAGTAACTGGCAGTGCACGTGTTCGCACAGCGAAGTGTCGTTGGACATCACCGCGATAAGAACTGAATTATTCCCATTGTGTAAAGAATCTTAAACTGTTTGTCATTCATAAACTGTGTCTAACATTTCATATAAAAGGACTGGATAATAAATAAAAATGTTCACATTTCCAAAATAACGAGAATGTTTTCATTCGGTAGCTGAGCATATCAGGAAACTGACCATTTTAATGAAATACCTTTTTAGGACCTTTATATATTACAAATACAGAGGTCTAAAAACAGATAAATGAAAAGAAGCATCATCTACATCTTTACATACAGGTGTATGTAAATGTAGCAAGCCCACCTAGCAATGTACCGTGTGCGACACCAAACGTAGCATTAAGGAAATGCATGTGTCAAATTCAATTAGATTAACTTTGCAAATTCTTCATAAATGCATCAAACTTTAAATACGAGAAATGCTCAAAACATGCTCTGTCTAAGGTGGGTTTAAGAAACACTCTTTGGTATAATCAAGTCACTTTACCTCATTGCGAGGGAACAAGTGATCCCAGATGACAAGACCCTTCTCTCACCAGGCAAGACATTTGTCAAGCACATAATTTCATAAGATATATTTTATTTTTTTTAGATGTTGTATTTGCTCCCTTCAGGTTCACCTTACAATGCAGTGCTTCCAAACTCAGCATTTGTTGTCTGATAATGAACAGTAATGCAGTCAAATAATGAAACTGAAACATACCAAATTTTAGCCACTAATTTGTCAAGCCACTGTGTATTTACTGACAAAATACACAAATGAGGATAGAAATGTTGATATTTGCTGGGTGCCCTCTAGATCTATGAAGCCAGTTATATTGGGTGGCTTTAATGTGTATAGCTGACAATAACACCACGATTGTGTTTTTCTAATGCTGTCAACACATGGAGGGTTTTGTTGGTTATTTTTTGTTTTTATTCTGGGGAAAGTTACTTTTCCTTCAAGTATGTTTCAGTGGAAATATATAAATCAGACCAGTCGACAGCATCTACTCATATGCATGCTGCGATTTTCATGAGAGCTAAGCCACTTCAGACCGAACTGTCTGCAAAGAGGTGGTTCCCAATTGAACACACTGCACATATGGCAATCAGGTGACCCCAAAATCAGGTTCTGGAACCAAATTTGAGGGGTCATGACCCACAACTTCTCACAATCAAGACAATGCCCTATGAATGATCAGCCAAGACAACATAAAAAAATAAATTTTTGTTCCACTTTAAAAACTATCACATTTCAAATAAACCAATGATTTTAAATGGAAAATCCTAGTCACAGATTTGATTGAATTTGATAAAAAACAAAAAAACAAGTATTCAAACCATAATTAAAAACAAAAGGCTTACTTTCTACGGTCACTGATGAAACCAACAACTGTTACCTTAAAATTGACCAAAACGCAAGCTTAAAAGAATTAACGTGCATCATTTTTCTTAGTTAACAATGTATGTTGACAGTGACTAGGTCTGCACCACATATTTAACTGCTGTATTTCACACTTTGAATATAAACTGTTACTGAAAGCAGTTTTTTTGAAAAAGCGCTCACCTGAACAAGACCAATCAGGTTTGAGGGCTGCAATTGCAACTCTGGTCCAAAAAGATATATAATTTAGAGAACAGTGCCCTTTAAAATGAATATGGCTATCCAGAACCAAATAATCCACTCCTATTTCACCACTGTTCTTATGGACCTTAAGACATACAGGGGAAAATTGAATTCCCCCCCCCCCCCCCCCCGACACAACGCAGCGTTAAGCATATTACCGTTATCGTGGTAATTTTAACAGTAATAGTGGGCGGGGCACATTACTTTTGACAGTAATGTGGCCAACGGAATATGCCCCACTCTGTATCATAGCAATCAAAGTTAAACATATAGAAAACTAGGAACCTTTTATTAATATTTTCTGATTTACTAATATTTGTTAAATGAAAATTATCTATATCTCACACTAAAGCTATCAATTTTGTATTTAAGATTTTTTTCCTCTTTTCCCAACACTGTATCTTTAATACCAAACACTTATACCGAAAAGGGGCTGCAGGCTGCAAAACAACAAGCACATTGAGAGAAGGCTTAGCAAATACAGGGTCTTACTAGAATTTCTGAGCTCCATTTTTAAGCAAGCAAGCTTTTTGGGAGCATTCTTTTCTTCTGCATGTTGATCCATTCTAGGTTCTGGAAGCACATTCTTCACCTTACATTTCTGAGGTGCTGAGGAATCACCTGTCTTGTTTGAAACATTGCTTATTATAGAGCGCTGCTGAGCGGTCTGTGCTTTTAGCCTCTTCACCGTTTCCCTGTTATGCAATTCTGGATTCCCCTTCCTATTCCCCGGTTCCTTTGCGGCACTATTACAGCCCATCACCTGCCCATGCACACTCGAGCCACTTTTAGGAATGGCATCACTAACACATGACCATTTTTGCCCTGTGTTCGGAACGTCACATTTAATACTTATTTGAGACTTTGGCTTTCTACCTCTCCTTTTCACTCCTGCTTGTCTGGCTGCTTCACTATTCTGAACGCAACCTGGCTCTAGGACATCATTTAAAATAGCCGCATTAGAAACAGAAAGTTTTCTCTGTCCCACAGCTTTAATTTTTTCATTACTTATTTCTTCAGACACACTTGCATATTTTAGGTTTCCATCTGTTTCAATTGTCTTACATTTTGGCTTTCGTCCCCTCTTTTTAAACTGTTTTTGCTCACATGAAACACTAGGAACATCATTACATGACAGCTGATCACAACAAGACACATTAACACTTTTTGGCTTTCTCCCTCTCTTTTTTATTTGTCTTTGCACGCATAAGCCAATGCCACTTTTAGGTAGGACAACAGACTTTCCACTTTCTTTATTTAAACCTATCTGCTTTCCTTTAAGCTCAGCTGCATCACTTTCAAGAAGTGCCCTAATCTTTGGCTTTCTACCTCTCTTCTTAATAGCCACCACACAGTCATCATTCAATCCCCCAAGCACCTGCTGGCTAGAGTGCTGTATGGATGGCACTATACAATTATCTTTGGCACCATCCTCAAAAGCATCCTTTTTAGATGCTTCCTGATCAGATCCAGTTGTAGATAAATGGATTCTGGGCAGTTTTCTGGTGCGTAATTGAATCATTAGCTAATTATATGAAAGCAAGGAAATAAATGCAAGAAAAACTGTTCATTATCTAAGCAAAACTGTCTAAGTGTAACAATTTCAAATTAACCTTTTTGCCAACCTTCCCATTTTTGCAAAGGTACTTTTATAGTGAACAATCTCCAATTTGTGTTCTTACCAAAACATTTATATGCAAAAGTTTACAATTCAGAGTAAACATTAGCATGTAACATAGAGAAACTAAAAAGATTTTGGGTAGCTTCGAAAATAAGAAAAAAAACTAATAACTCTAAAATGCTCACTCAACTCTACCAGTTAACTTTACAAACGCAACATAAAAAAAAGTCACAAACACTGGTGAATGTAATATCAGACAGCAGTCATCTGTCGACTGTACACACAAAGGTCTATACTCCCAGTTTAGTGCCCCCGATGTGTATAGTACTCAGCCTAATACACTATACTAGGCCTCACACTGCTGATCGCCTAACAGATGACGTTGTCTTACACTAAAACTATGCTCCCAGCCACTAACACATGTCCGCGTCCCCCAACCACACTACTGCGCCCCCCAACCACACTACTGCGCCTCCCAACCACACTACTGCGCCTGATCCCTTCCCTGACCCATCATCCCCTGCAGATGCTGACACACGGCTGCTGCCTCCCATACTCTCTCCTCTTACAGATCTGCGCAGCCGTCAGGAACAACGCCCACATGTGGCTGAACCCGGAAGTGACGTCTCCCCTGGTGCCCGGCAGGGGACAGGTCTTGCTGAACGTGCACGTCACGGCCTGTTCTGCCAGTGTCACTGTAGGGTCCAGTGTGCTGTGATAGGAGACATATATACACTAATTATTATATATGGACATTAATACCTGCACTCTTTTCATTCACTTAAATTTGTTACAACATGTGTTTGCAAATACTTCTAAAATAATAGATTACATTTGCAGTTCATATAAAAAAAAAAAAACAGTCAAAGTGCTGCTTCAGGAGGGAAAAAACTCATGTCAAACTATATGATTCAGCTATTAATGCATTAGGGTAATGTAGATTAAATATACTTATACTTTTTTTAACCTTACATTTATAAGCATAAATGATAACCTTATCCCTTTTATATTGTTTCATATTTGATTGTTGATAAAGTTGATACATTAGATACACTAGAATCCGCAACAGATGATTCATTTATTTTTGATCTCTAAACAGTAATGCCAAACATGGCATGCGGGGAGGCTCTACAATAAGCAATTATAGACACTTTTTCAAGTCACTTTTAATGTTCTGCATACATTTATGAGTTTCAATTCTGGGAAAATAAATATTTCAAGATAACGTGGGAAAATTGGGATTGTCCTGGGAGACAATAAGAACCCCTACCTAATATACACATTTTAGATGTTTTTCTCTACATCAAGACCTGCTCTTCAAAGCATTGCGATTGAATAAATTCTTATTTTTTCTATAGTTTGTTGTATCTTAGTCAATTGTTTATTTATTACCTTCTTGAACCCATTGACAATCACCCACAGTAGATCAACTTTCTGTTGCAACATTCTTATTGCAACAGAACCTAGATCTAAGTTCCATTCATCTGGCGGCTGGGCACTTTAGTGCTTCCTCAAATGTTTTGTGATCCCAGGCATACAATCAGTAATACTCAACATAAGCGATCTGCCCCCAATGTAAACATGGAACTCGTAATAGTGATGTAAATGTGATCTAATGATAGCTGCACTCCCCATGTCATATGACTGGCTTTGCCTCATCCAGTCAATCAGAGATACATCTATCTGATATGTAACGGTTGGCCTTGAAAAGGCTGAAGCCAGATCAAATGAACATTGCAGCTAGTGTGATCTCAATACAATGGCATGCAGTAAGTCACTGTATGTGTGTCCCACTGATTGGCACTGTGTATGTTGGCACTGCATGTGGCCACAACTGGGCACATTGAGTATAAAGACTATATGTAAACATGTATATGGAGACTCTTGGGCAATATTTGTATCTGGCACTGTTCAGTTTAATGTTTAAGAGAGAACTGCTGGGCACAATGTATAGCAATGCTGGGCACATAATGTATGTAGTTACTGATGGGTACAATGTACATGGTTAACATTTCTCTGAGTAGAGGATACATGTCCTGGACTTTGAAATAACCTTTACAGAGTCAATGAAGCCTTGCACTTGTGACATACAAATCTTCAAGTACACAGATTCTACTGACAGTTTAAGTCCCGTCACCTGCTGCTTTCAGCCATTGAAGTCTGTCATTTGACACTTTCTTCCCTCACAACAGCTACTAACTGCCTCTTGTTAAGATGGTGGTTATTCCTCCCCTGTCACCATGGCAACACAGCATAAGCTAATGTAGTGCCGGCGGACATGTTGGCCCGCACATGTGCAGTGATGTCAGGGATTGATAAAGCTCTGCTCACAGTGACATCACAGAGACCAAGGGAGCGAGGGAAAAGTGTCAGTTCGGTGTCAGAGGAATGACTTTAAACTGGCAGTTGCAGTGTAGCATTTGGTCTCTGTCGGTGGAGAAACCTGTGAGTCTGTCAGGGAAGAACCCGGTAATGTCAGCAGAAGAAGCCCTGTAAGTCTCTGAAGAAAATCAGCTCATGCAGAAACAGCCGGGGAGGGGGCAGAGGAGTATCAGCTCTGACAGGAGGGAGAGCCCAGTCAGACTGGTCAACCCTGAACTGTGAGAGAAACAGCTGACATTTCCTGTGAGAGGTCTGAGGAGAAATCTGAATCTAAATGGATAAGTAACCCCTGTTTATTATTTGATGGGACTGAGTATTGTGAATCTTGTTATTAGGTAGATAGGGGCTTGGAGGGAAGGCCCAAAGATAATGTGTACACCCCTTTGCAGGACTGGGATAAACTATCAGGGGTTGTGATAGGGAAAGACAGTGATCAGAGACTGAGATATATTGTGAACATCTGCACTAAACAACAACATTTACCTGACACCAGTAACATTCGTTGCAGTGAAGTACAGGGAAGAGATATCTCACTGCAGGACTGGGCCTGTGTAATAGGATAAGAAGGGGGAAAGTGTGTACACGCCTAACTTCTTCAAGTCATATTCCCCAGGGATAAAGACAGACTAGAGATTGTGCTTATTAGAAAAGTGAGGGATACTATGGAGTGTCAACATTAAAAGAGATTTATGTACAAAGGTAAGGAAAACTGACACCAGAGACTTTATTCTGAAGCCTTTTCTACTATAGTCTACTGTTTTAGGATAGAGAAGTGGAGAGACATTTGCTTGCCATTAATTTTCTCATAAGACCACTTAATTGCATTTTATTGCTAAATATGCATATATTAATGTATAACATGTTAAGTTAGTAGATATGTGTTCAGCTTAGAATGTACTATTGCTAGACATTATTACAGTTGGAGAATAATTACAAGTAAGCATTTAAGGTAGATGTACCTCTTGGCTAGAGTAAGACAGGGTAAGGTATTTCATTGTATTCTTGTACATTTACTATATTTCACATATTTTAAAGGGATACTTTTAAAATACAGTTTATATAAGAGATATTGTATTTTGGAATATATAAAGTCTAATCATAAATGAAAATCCATGAAACCACGTGCCCAATCAATAAAAGTGCTGGCGTGGCTTTCAAAGACTAATTTGCCTATTGCTGTCTCTTTCTGTGTAGGCTTGTGGTTTTGTTAGTAGGAGGCGGAGGGTTCCTTGGTCTCCCTCTGGTGTTGCTTGTCAGGAACACTACCCAATGAACAGCCTACTACACTCAGACCAAGGTGGAGGAACTGCCCTGAGAATAGAAGTAAAGGAAACACCACCTGTCACAATTCACTTTACATGGACACCCAGCTGACCTATGGGAAAGGGGGTGCTACACTAATAATCTAGTTAACTTTGCGAGCTATTGAAAGGTGCATCCCACATATACACACAGACATATACAACAGTGTAGGAGAAAGACTGTAATCGAGGCACTCCCCAGGGTTGACTATCCATAATGGGTCCACATATTAACTGTGAAGGATGCGTATGGTGATTTTTCATATATAAAAGCAATTTGTTGTGGTCCTGACTTTTCAACAAAGCATCAGGGACACTATAAGGAAATACAAGGTGTTTCTCTAGGATTTGTAGTGAAGTCAAGTTGCAGTTCAATTCCATGTGATCGGCATATCTGGAGGATTTATCTCTCATTTTCAAGATAGAACATGCAAATATACACACAAGAATGTAAACATTTGTTTTCAAGCCGAAGTATAGTAATGGAGATAGAGTGCAATAATTGCCTTTGTGCGCCTACAATCTTCCAGGAGTTTACATTTCTTATGTTCTGAAATTGGGTGTAATAACAAAGAAAGTATAACTTTTTACCCCTTCAATGACTTTAATCTAGTCCAATAATATATATTTTCAATTTTGTCCCCAGCTAGAGAGAACATCTGTTTATATTGGCAACTGGTCTGTTAGAATTAACAGGAAAGTCAGCAAAAATGTTTCAGCTATGTCCCTAGAAACAGTAATATATTAGCAAGGTGCTAGATGAATCTTGTCCAAGGCAGCAGTGACATCCAATTGTCATGTTATTAGAAATTTAGTAAGTATCAGGATTTTGCTTTAAGTCGAAATTATGACTTGAAGTGAATGGGACATAGATTTGATGTAAGTGCCTAAATAGGCCTAAGTGGAGATGGAGTGAGGCACGGATCAATCCTTATACAGGTGCCCGCTCTACAATACACACAGAGACCTTGAAACCAATGATGTTGACGTTTCTCTACAGACAAGCAAGTACAACGAAGATGATTGTACAACACTGTGGTTGGATTTACAGAAGCAAAAACTGGGAGTTCCATGGGGGAAATAAAAGATTTTTCCAACAACATGGGTAATTTTAATTGCTATGTGAATTAGACGTATTATTGAAATAGGGAAACAAGAACATCCTTAAAGTCCTGTACAAGTCCTGTTAGTACCTGTACTAACAGGGCAGGTACCAAGTCTGTGGATAAGTTTAATATGCAGAGCCATGTCTGGTGCCGAGACAAAGTGCAGAGTATGACTGCTATATACAAGAAGAGGTTCTCGGTACTAAATATTTTGTTTTGCTCTCTATTCTCTCTCTATTATTAGAATGTCTAAAGGCAGATCTTCCAATGCTGAGTGAGTAATTTAAAAGAATATCAATTATTCCAAAATGGCACAGTTCACCACATTACTGGGCAGTTCATAACATTAAATGCAAGTTTAGGAAATTCTGATGAGTTTTATATCAATGTTCCATAGAATAGTTACAACCAGACAACCATGGTAAAATGCATTTTTAATCAGGTGTTTTGCTTTAAAGCTTCCTTAATTCCTCCTCCTGTCTTTATCAGCTTCTAGCCGCCGGATGTTTCAAGTTTCTAGATTCTACATGTAGGGCCGCAAACAGTCAAGAGCCTCAATCCCTTGCAAATGCTTTCTTTTTTTTTTTTTAAACTTTATTTATGACAGCAGGTAAAAAAAACATTACAGGTCAATAAATGTTGTTAACTATCCAGGGTATGAGTTATAAAATAACATAAATAATTATATCTTACATAAACGGACATGTACCAAGCATAAGTTAACAATTAAAGAACTAGCGTATGAAGATATCCATGGAAAGCAAACCAACACCATAGAGAGACCATGTAAGTATGGGGATATAAAGGGATTGGAGCAGACTGCTGGGTTTTTTTAATTTTTTTTTTTATTAGGGGGAAAACGGGGAAAAAGGGGGAAAAGGACTAGAAAGGGGGGAAGGGGAGTGGGAAGATTCTATATTCGGTGCGCGTCCCTATACGTAGGACACTCTTATCCATGTAAAATGAAGAAGAGAAAAGCAGGGGGGAGGTAATGAAGAAAGAATAGGGAAACTGGAAAGTCTCCTTGGCAGAAAGACAAAAGGACTCAAAACCAAATAAGAAACAAAAGGTATAGTCAAAAAAGGAGAGAAAACATGGGAGGCGTACAGATAGCCTGGTGCATTACTATTATTAAAACTATACCAAGGGTCCCGCACTTTGTGAAAAGCGGGAACTGTATCGTGAAGGAGACTTGTCACATATTCCATAGAGGCAGTGGATTCTATTTATAACCGCCTCTCTAGAAGGCTGTAGAACTTTCTTCCAATCACTAGCTATCTGTTGTTTAGCTGCATTATATATGTGTCGAACAAATTTGTCCGATGACTTAAAGATGCCTTTGGTTGTCTGGTACAGGAGCACAGATAACGGGTCCTTAGGCATATTAATAGAAGTAATCTGTTTAACCAATAACAATACGTCATCCCAAAATTGTAATATTAGGGGGCAATCTCACCATATGTGGAGGAAAGTACCCTCTGAACCACAATTACGCCAACATTAGTCAGAGACGTGGGGGTAGATAGAATGCAATCTTGCAGGGACCATGTACCATCTAGTATAAATCTCGTAAGTATTTTCTTGAATGGCTTTATTAATGGAAGACCCATTTTTTGAGTCCTACAGGCAAGAGCCAAGAAATAATATGAGTCAATTGTGTGGCTTGGTAATATTTATCAAATAAAGAAAGGCCCAGACCCTCATTACATTTGGATTTGGCTAAACAAAGCCTATTACATTTGGGTCTTAAACCCTGCCACACAAATTTGCCTGAATAGAGCTCAGGAAGGAATCTGGAACTTTGACAGGGAGGATTTGAAATAGACATAACAAACTAGGTAGGACATTCATATTAATAGTGTTAATTCTCCCGAACACTGAGATATAAAGGGAATTTCAGCTAAGTCTTGTTTAATTACATTTAGCAAAGGGGGATAGTTAGCCTGAAACAAAGTTTCATAGGAAGTTGTGAGGAAGATACCCAGGTAACGAATAGCACAAAGGCGCCACTGGAAATCAAAGTTAAGTTCCAATAACTTCTTCGTGTGAAGAGATGGAAGGTGTAATGCGAGGGCCTCCGATTTAGAATCATTCGCTGTATATCCGGAGAGAGAACCAAAATTCTGCAGCTCCACATATAGATTAAGGAGGGAGATCTGAGGTGAGGATAGAGTGAGTAGGACATCATCTGCGAACAGAGAAATCTTATATTGACTACCACTAACCTGGATTCCCTTCACATCTGGGTTCAGTCGAATCCGAGCAGCCAGTGGTTCAATACATAGCACATAGATGAGAGGGGAGAGAGGGCATCCCTGTCTCGTCCCATTACTAATGCCAAATACGGATGAACTCAAGCCATTTGTCGAGACCAAGGAGGATGGATTATGGTATAAAGCTTGAATTCCCTGAAGAAAATTACCAAAGAATCCAAAGGTTTTAAGAGTTTGAAACATAAATGGCCAGGATAGCCTATAGAAAGGCTTTCTCCGCGTCTAATGCTAAAGTTACAGAAGGAAGTTTGGATTGATTTATGAAGGAAATCAAATCTATTGTCCTCCTGGTATTATCCAGGGCTTGCCTGTTAGGAACAAACCCAACTTGATCTGGGTCTATAAGTTGTGACAAATGGTTGTTCAACCTGTTAGCCAGGATCTTAGCATATAGCTTGATATCCGTGTTTAGCAAAGAAATAGGCCGATAATTGGCGCAAATTGTGAGATCTTTATTGGGCTTGGGTATAACTATAATAGTGGAACGTGTAGTATCCTTATGAAATTTCCCACCTTGAAGAACCGAATTAAAAGTAGAAAATAAATGTGGGGTCAAAATGTGTGCAAAAGTCTTGTAGTATGAGATAGTAAGTCCATCAGGACCAGGAGCCATGACTACCGAATGATCCAACCAAAGGTTGGGGAGTATATCAGTACGAGTAAGAAGTTGAATAACTTTACTACAGACCATTATCATATCAATTCTAGAGTAGGATTTATGTGGAGGTGAGTAGAAAGTATAATCACGAGCTGAGGGATTAAGAGCCCTCCAGGAGTCAAACAGACCAGACCCAGCCATGTGTTTGATTAGCGCTTTCGACTGGGTAAAAGGTATGGGGCTTGGTTGCATACGGACCTGTCCAGTTCCTCTGACAAAATTGTATTAAAATTCTAACTGATCGAAAGAATACCCTTCTGTATTTTATGTAATTCTGAAAAAAAATTGTTAAAGAAGCTAGATTGCCCTGCATTAGGAGTGTACAAGTTCGCCACGGTAATAGTTTGGTGTCCTACCTGGCCCACCAGTATAATGAAGCAGCCCTCACGATCTAGACTAGAAGCTGTTAGCTGAAAAGGCACGGAGTTCCTGATCATGACTACGACTCCACATCTCTTGGCGGGCAGGGAAGCATATTCCATGAAGGGAAATCTATGAAAGGACAAGGAGGGATGGTCGCCATGCTTAAAATGTGTTTCCTGCAAAAATACAAAATCTGCTTTCAAGTGTTTTACAGTCCTGTGTAACATTGACTGCTTTTGGGAGGTATTTAGCCCTTTAGCATTGATGGATACAAAAGTGAGAGACATGGCTTCCTGCAAGAGCACCAGGAGACTTACAAAAGTGAGAAAGAGGAGCGGGGGGAAACAGGTAGAGTTAGAGTATCAGGAAATGAAAAGGGAGGAGAAGAAAGGAAAAGGAAATTGGTAGAGGGGTAGGGGTAGATAGTGGTCAACTACTCCCCCCAAAAAAGATAATGAGGAGTGGTCACTGAGGTTGAGCCCACGGAAAAGTGGGAATTCGATCCATCCTAAATGGAACGGGTCGAATGGGCTCAGAGGTTAGGTTTACAAGTATTTCAAAGTGAGGTAATAGTATCAAGGGAATTGTGAGGACTCTACTGTCCACACACTCCTAAAACCCAGAATGTATGGGGGGGCAAGGCCGGACAGACAGATCCAGCCCAACCCATCCAGAAACACATTACAATTAGATGTAAACCCTATAAGGTGTAAAACAGCAAAATAACTGCAAAAACATTTCAATCAATAATAAAGACAAGAGATATAAACTATGAACCTGGGAAACCTTAAATTTCCACACAACCCAATGTGTTGAGAAGCGGCCATGTCCTACAACCAACCCCTCAGAGTCTCAAACCTTGGGCAGGGCCACAATCTCTCCACAGACCAACCTGCGGTAGACAGGTAGGTTAGATCAACAAGAGGGGCCAACAGGACCTGACCACGACTCAAGCCACGGATGGCTACATTAAAAAACTAGTAGGAAAACAAAATGTATCAGAAGTATGGAAACACTAAATATGCAGAATCAAGTATACCTGGTGAGTATATAAGCAGCAGCTAAGCTTAACAGTATTACAAAAAAGGCGAAACAGGCTAACTGAACTATAGCGAGTAGATTAGTCTCTACAAACTAACTACGAAGAATTCCTCTTAGCAGAGTTGTTGGATCCCAAAAATACTTGTCTGGACTACCATAACACAGGGAATGGACCCGCAACGGATGCCAGGAAATCACGGGAATCTGTGTCCCAGCCTGGGGGGCTGACAAATAAAAAGGTAATCCAGGAGAAAAGATTAATATCTAAACAATAACTTCACGGTTGAGAGACCCGATCCGATGCCGCACGGCCCAAGTCAAGTTTTCGCAACAGGTCTTTATCTTCAACCGGATCCCGAACGGTGAATTGACGCCCTCCTGCTTCTACGATTAGGCGTAACGGGAAGCCCCATTTATATTTATATTCATGTTCACATAGAGTTCTCGTGACTTCCCTCAGTTCTCTACGCTTCAAGATTGTAGAAGGAGCCAGATCCTGAAAGATTTGAATCTTCAAATAGAATAGAATATAGGGAGAGTTCCTACTTGCTAAAACTATGCTATCCTTAGTTTTGAAGGACAGAAATTTAAGAACAACATCTCTGGGAGGTTCAGTGTCTTCAGGTCTGGGGTGCAGAGCTCTGTGGGCTCGTTCAATAGGTATGGCTTGATCAGAGAGCTCGGGTACTAGAGCTTGAAAAAGACAAACCAGATACGGTTCTAGTTGTTGGTGCTCCACCGATTCCAGAATATTACGGATCTGAAGATTGTTCCGACGTTCTCTATTTTCAAGGTCCCCTGCTTTATCTTTAAAGAACATCAGCTCTCTATGAAGGTAATGAATATCTTGCATCGTTTCCTGCAACATTTTGGAATTTGAACCACCTTGTGTTCAATAGAAGCAGTACGTTTAGTCAGTTGCGCAATTTCGCCTCGGAGATCAGCTGACAGTTTTTGAAATTCGACTGTAATGGAGTTTTGAAGAGAGACCATCATAGCCTGAATAGTAGTCAGATCGTCTGTGGACCGTCGGATTTACAAATGATTTTGGTTGGTTCTGCCGTGGCGCAACTTGATGTGCCTGTAAGTGGAGAGAAGTGAGTGGGGTATTGGATAGGAGGATAGATAGGGGGAATATGCAGGAGTATTGGTACAGACAATATACTTGGTTTGCTGGAAATGCAGCAGATGATTATAGCTTTTTTGCGGTTTAAAATGTTATAGCTCTTTTGCTTTTTTCTGTTTATAGCTCTATTGCAGTGTATATTGAGTGTATTGATGGTGGCAACTTTGTTTATAGCTCACTGTTTATAGCTCTGTGTTCTATTCTGAATATTTGTAACAATGTTTATAGCTCCGAGTATATACTCTAATTTATAGCTCTGTGGTTAGGAGCTTTTAGTTTATAGCTCGTATGCGGTGTTCAGTTGTGTAATTTGTGTGTTATGTGTCTTGGGGATATTGTGGTGTGGTGTGGATTGTTATGTGTTTGTAATGTGTCCAATTATGGATATATGTGTAGAAGGCGAATGAGGTGGTTATAGAACGGGGGTGTGTGTATTGTGTATGTAGAGTTATTAGCGTACTCTTATGGTTTGCTCTTATAAGAGCAGCTTCAGATTCTTTCCGTCCTTCCTTTTTGTGAGGACCGGTGGGATGCGGGGCCTCTCCGTTGGTGGTGAGCGGTGAGGTAGCTAGGGCCGAGCAGCTTCCTGTAGCGGCACTTGGAGCGCACTATGCGTTCCAAATGCCGAACTTCCGGGTTCTGGGTGGAACGCACAGGCGCCGATGCGTTCCACTGCTTTGTAGGTCTCGGATGTCTTTTTCTGTGGTGGTGTGAGTGTTCTGGTGGTCGGCTGGTTTGAGTACTGGTGCGAGTATCAAATGCGTTTCGTCCGTGGACTTCGTCAGGGATATGGCGGTGGTGCGGGTGTGCTGGCCTTTTGCATCCTGGGTTCCGATGTGTCTACCAATCATCTTGAGGTATGGGTCCGTAGTGATTCATGGTCGCATTTTGCATATTTGGGGAAAGGTGATACCCTATTGTGTTGGTGGGAGGTGCTTTTATATATTTTAATTGGACATCCGTTTTATGGGTGGTGGCTAAATAAACTGTCCCGGGATGTTTAAGGGCAGTCAGAACTAACAGAGAGTGCAGGGGGGAACTATGAGGGGGTTACTGGGATATGGGAGCATAGGTGGGTTGAGTGAACAGGATAGGGTAAATCAACAGCTGTAGGATGTAATGGGGGAATATTAGGGGGGGGAGTAAATGAGATGATGGGGATGATGCGGGGGTGTGGGAGATTAAATACTTACTTACAGGAAGACTCCTAGTTCGAAGTCTATGTTGAGTATTTTTCAGAATTAGGGTTCCCATCTTGTGGATCCATTTTGCTTCTTCCCTTGAGATAAGTTTTTTCTTGCTTTTCTGTTTCTTTGAGTTTGTAGGAGAGAAGGTCTTCTCTTTTCAAGTTTTCTATTTTTTCCAGTTCTCTGTTGAGATGTTCAGGGTCGTATTTTCTTTCTTCAAATTTCAGTTTTAAAGCTTTTGCCTGTTATTTGAATGTGTTTATGGAGGAACAGTTTCTTCTAATTCTTCTGAACTGTCCTCCTGGGATGTTTTTGAGCCATGTATTATGGTGGTTTCTGTTTGCTGGGATGTAGTTATTGCAGTCGACTGGTTTCATGTAGGTTTTGGTGTGGATCCTGTTGTTTTCAACGTAGATAGTGAGGTCCAGGAATTCTATTTGTTGTTTGCTTGTGTTGGAGGTGAACTTCAGGTTTAGGTTGTTGGTGTTTATGTGGCATACGATGGAGGCTAGGTCTTCATTGCTTCCTTTCCATATGAAGAAGATGTCGTCTATGTATCTCTTCCACGACACTAAGTTGGTGTGGTGATGGTTGTTCCAAATGTTGTTGTCTTCCCATTTTGCCATGTAAAGATTTGCATAGCTAGGTGCGAACTTTGTCCCCATTGCTGTACCTGTTGTCTGTGTGTAGTAACTTTATTGACGAAAAGAGTGTCTCCGGACAGGCCGGGCTAGATAGAATTAATTAAGCAGCCATAAAAAGAAGAAAAGGGCACATTCCAGACTAGTGAGTGTTGTTTAAGACTTGAGTAGATGTAGTAACACTTGTTTACAATGAGCACACAACAGCTGGAAAAGTGTTACTGTTTAGCCACTAGATGGCGATGTAAACACACTGACACAGTACCTGTGCTAAGTAGTAGCTCACAGCAGGAAGAGAAGCCCAACAATGGCAGACCGAAACTCGACGGCAACTAGGCACTCCAAGACACTCCTCCAATGGTCCCCACAGGCCTCCGTTATTGCACCACAAACCTCTGCCCACGGCGGTCCACATCAACCAGCAGCGTAGGTAAGGGGGTACGGGTCCCGCCGCGTCCACCAGAACACCACGCACGGCTGCTATATATTCCAACCAGGTGGCAGAAACCTCTGATCTGCAGGAGGTGGAGAGGGTGCAGCTGGATACGGCAGCGGAGGGGTGCAGAGAGATGTGCGGTAAGTCTCGGGACAGGAGCTAAACTTCTCTCCTATACACTTTATGTAGGAGCTCAGTTGAGCCAGCGGAGGAAGTCACACTCACCCCCCCAGGTACAGTTTAAGTTGTGATGGAGCCGGGTGACATCCGCGTCGATCGGAAGTCCAGCGTCGAAGACTGAAAGTTCGGCTGGTCGGGCATTGGCGGCAGCGGAGACCGCGGCTGGGGGGCTGGAGGCAGGGCTTCAGGTAGGTGGGCAGACCTGCTGCGGATGATGAGGGTCCTTTGTAGATGGGGGTGCGCTAAGGCACAGCTAGGCTGCCGATGAGACATGGAGCGGGAAACAGAAGGGGACCAGCCCCAAACCAGCAGCAGATACAGGCCGCTCAACCCTAGGTGGTCGTCCGGAGTCTCAACTCCTGTAGCCTCAAGTTGCTTCACTAGTGCTCTGAGAGCTACAGCACAGGTGTAAGGTGATGCAGTTGCAAAAAGCGCCCTTTTCGATATATAAATCAGGCCCTACATGGAGGAGATCCACCAATCTGTGTCCGTTCGTGATGACTCCCAAGCCACGCCCCTGCAGTTGCTTTCTTTTGATATGGTGGGTCCCGACTAGAGTATCAGAGGTGTATGGCCGGTGGTGAGCAGTTCTCCAGTCCTCCATTATAACTGATTAGTGCTGCCAGGAATTAATATAATTGAGGGAAGTTATGGTGATCCTTTAATTATGAGAGTGGAATTGGAATTAATTGATGATGTGGGAAGGATAGACTGACAGTTTATGGCCAGATTGTCAGAGCATCCTTCCTGTCTATCAGAAATATTTTATATAATACCCCATCAGCCAGGATAAAAATAAATGGTACTTTACCAGGTATTTTCACTATAATGGTACACTACAAGGTTGACCACTATCCCTGCTATTTGTTATATTGTCTATGGAAGCCTTATCTAGAGCTGTAAGAACCAACATGGTTATTAAGGGTATTGGGATTGAATAGCCTTAATGTGTACTACACTGTAACAAGTGATACAAAGACTACATCAATCATTTGCATTCAATGGCACCCCTGCCAAATTTGCTATTTATTTATAACATTAACTAAAAATATTGATAATAATCATAATTAATATCTTTTCAAAGATATTATATTATTTACAATCTTTTCCTATTCTTATACCTCAAAAGTTGTTTAAGGAGCTACAAACAATCAGCAGTAACTTTGGAGAGGACAATGACCATATATCAAACATGACTACTTATACAGATGTAAACATTTAGGTAGCTTCCAACTTCTACATTTTTTACATATTACCATGCAGGTCACCCTAATAAAATTTTGGAATGGACTCAACCGAATAGTACATAGCAATGGCTTGGCTACAAGATTTATCTACCTCAACAACCTACTATTACTCCGACTTTGAATTGTTGAAAATCAAACAAATTTAACCCCCCTCCCGCATTCACCTTACTTACATGCAACCCATGTTTATATCCTGGTTTAAATTTGCTTACTCTGAAACACCAGTTCACTAGAAGATCCCTTCGGACTGGTCAGCTGGTCGGTCATAGAGATATTTGTCTCTTATACGTATTAGAAGAAATGGTCTGTTATTAGCACCTTAATACAGATATAGGTTTCGCAGTCAAGTTATAAACTATTATAAATGTTTCCTTTGTTATTCTGTTGCTTTTCAATATACAAAGATTATATATAAAAAAATATATATTGGCAAAATTGCTGTCGGAAATATATTCTAAAATTACAAGAATATTAATGAGTTCTAAATTCATAACTCCTATATTGCAGTTTTCCAATAGCAAGACTTGAATACTGATATGATTATAATAACAATAGCCAAGATTGCAATGGTATATGCACATGAAAATGGAATTTTATAGCTCCAGTATTTAAAAAAAATTACTAAGTCAAATTATTAAGTCAAATGTTAAAGTGTTCAGTGCTCTATGATGTGTCTTCAAAAACATCTAAAATGACAAAATGAAAATTAAAAGTGTCCTGTGAACAAATACATTAAACATCAGAAGATAATGTCTGCTGCCAGAAACTGTCATAAATGTTATACTATTGGATAAGTTAATTATTAATAGTGAGTCAAATTAGTCAAGCATTGTTCATTACAGTTATTATAATGCAATATTATTATATTCTATATATGGCAGCATCCACAATATTTAGGTACTGAAGTTGTATTTGATAAAATAATATTTTCACATCATGAATAGCAAATGCTTAATAAGAATTAATATAAACACCATAAAAAATGCATCAAAAGATGCTGTCATACATCTGACTGGTTTCTGTGCTGAGTGCATGCCATCTTCAGGCTTCTCAAAGTCTCACAAGACTAAAAATATTCTTGTAGAAAGGAGTTTTGGTCACATGGTTATACAATCTGGACAAATCCTGTGATGGTGTGCTAAGATTAGTATGCGAACAAAGAGGTTATGTGACCTTTTCTCCCTACACAGCACTGCAATACAAAAAAAGGGAAAACAAAATAACACAATGGAAAATATGCAATGTCAACTACAGAAATTAATTGTTATAAAAGTTACTTAGAGGTACCATTGAAAAAAATTAAGTTCAATAGGTTCTATCAAAAGTCAAAATGGTATAACTTTATAAATTGACTTCCATGTAAACCATATTAAATACAATATATAGTAACTTTGCATAATCGTATAGCAGTAACAGCTACAGACAGGTTTGCGGAACTACAATGGGAACAACTTTTGCACAAAGTTGTGTGAACCTGTTTGTGGCACAGTTGGAAAACCTGAATGTATGGGACAAAAATCCATATTGGGAGCAGATTTTGATTTGGAAGTGGGAAAGATAAGTTATCTGCATATGGACAGGTAACCAGACAAATTTGGAGAAGTTTATCATTCATATATAACAATGACTTTACCTTAGTCTTTACTGCAAACATCAGCAAAGAAAAAGTGGAGTTTTTAGATGTAAAATGTTTTGTGGAGGATGGCAAACTAGACACGAAAACATTTATTAATGATGTCAGCTGTAACAACTATATCTTAGAAACTAGTGACCTTCACAAAAATTGTTAAACTCAGCAGGTCAACTCTTCTTTCTTCATTGAGAATTTTTGGAAGGTTTTTGATGAGCCGGGCTGAGTCTCTTCTGCTGCTTCTGGATTGCTAGCCCTTCGTCAGGGCTCCTTAACTGCTGGCCAATATGCAGTACAGTTTCGGACTCTAGCCTCTGAGCTTTGCTGGAATAATGAGGCTCTAGTGTCCACCTTTTGGCAAGGACTTATTGAACATATCAAAGACGATGTAGCCTCCCGTGAACTCCCAAGCAGCCTGGATGAGTTATTTTCCCTCTGCATTAAGGTGGATATTCGCCACAGGAAGCGTTTCCAGGAGAGGGATAGCTCTTGTCGCGCCTTTTCTCGTCTGGCTCCTCCGTTTCAATCTCCTGTAACCACCTCTGAGGAACCCATGCAACTAGATTGCTCTCGTCTTTCTTAGTAGGAACGTGACAGATGCATCAGAAACCGCCTCTATCTTTATTGTAGAAAGCCCAATTACATCCTCTCTTCATGCTCTAAGAGACCGGAAAATGCCCCATCCTAGGCGATGTTAGGGGGTCATCCTAGGATCCAGGTCCCTTACCCCCTACTCCTTAAGAGATTCCGAATTTCTTATGCCAGTAGTTCATTTTTCTCCGGATGACCCCCAGCAGTTGTCAGTCTTCGTGGACTCTGGATCCGCTTGAAACTTCATATTCGCAGAGTTGGCCTCCAAGCTCCATCTCTCCATTCATCCTTTGCCACAGCCTTTGGCCCTGACTGCAAAAGATGTTAACCGTGTCACCAAAGGCTCCATCAATCGCATTACCAGTCCATTACGGTTGTCGGTAGGAGCCCTACACTCTGAATGGATAAGTTTCCCAATTCGTCCTCAGTCTATCAACCCGGTGATCTTGGTGTTCGACTAGCTTCGTGCTGAAGCCATCTCCTGGGGACTTCTCTGCAAACATCAATGTCTATCTTCAGTACTTCCTTCTAGGGCTTCAATTCCTTGCCTCGCTTTCACTTCCCAGCCTATTCTTTCTGAATCCTCCACAGATTTCCTGGATGTCCTTAGCAAAATAGCTGCTTAGTCTTTGCCTCCCCACCGACCCTAGGATTGTCCAATCGACCTTGTTCCTGGTAAGAGGATTCCTAGGGGCAAAGTGTTTCCGCTATCCTTACCAGAGACTCAGGCCATGGCTGATTACATTTCCAAAAACCTTGAATGTGGTTTTATCCATAAGTCTAATTCCCCCGCTAGTGCAGGATTCTGTTTTGTTAAAGAGAAAGACTGGTCACTCAGGCCTTGTATTTACTACCATAAATTGAACTCTGTAACAATTAAGAATCGCTATCCTCTTCCTCTTATATCAAAGCTTTTCGACCGCATCCATGGTGCCTAGATTTTTACTAAATTCGACCTCAGTGGAGCCTACAACTTGATTCAGATTCGTCAAGGCGATGAATGGAAGACTGCTTTTAATACCAGTGATGGGCACTGTGAGTACCTTGTTATGTTCTTTGGACTCTGCAATGCTTCAGCAGTCTTCCAGGAATTTATTAACGAGATCTTTCGAGACTTGTTATATTCTTCTGTGGTTGTCTACCTCGTTGATATTTTGATCTTATCTCAAGACCTTTCCTCGCACCTGGAGCATGTCAAGGTTGGTCATTGTCCTGCCTCCAAAAGAACCACCTGTATAGTAAGTTGGAAAAATGCCTATTTGAACAATCACAAGTACCTTTCCTTGGATACCTAATTTCTGGTATGGGGTAGCAGATGAACCCGAAGAAAGTAAGGGCTATTCTTGATTGGCCTCAACCCTGTGGCCTTAAAGCCACTCAGCGTTTCATCGGTTTCTGTAATTATTATTAACAGTCCATCAAAAACATTTCCTCCTTAACCACACCTGTCACTTTTCCCACCCACAAAGATGGACATGTGAAAGACTGGCCTCAAGAGGCAATTTTTGCCTTTTAATCCTTTTAGGAAGCCTTTAGAGCTGCTCTTATTCTGACAACCTGATCAGCACCAACCATTTTTTCTTGAAGTAGACACTTCTTCTGTTGGTGTGGGGGCAGTTCTTTCACAGAAGAATTCTGCTGGCACCTTCACTCCTTGTGGATTCCTCTCCAAGAAATTCTCTTTCTGCGAGGCTAACTATGGCATTGATGATAAGGACCTTCTCGCAATCAAGGTAATACTGGAGGAATGGTGGTATCTTCTGGAGGGGGCTCTCTATCCAATTACTGTATTTACGGATCATAAGAATCTTACCTATTTAGTCAGCGCAATGTCTGAATCCTTGGCAGGCCCTTAGGTCACTTTTTTTTCCCGATTCCAACTAATCCTGACCTATCGCGCAGGTTTCAAGAATGCCAAGGCCAATGCCCTTTCTAGGTCTTTTGATCCATCTGATTCCTGCCCTCCAGATCCTAAACCTATCATTAGTCCACTCAAGATTCTAGCTTTGACCAAGTCCTCTCCGAAGACATCTCTCGTTGGGAGTTCCTTCGTGGATGTTCACCTTCGCACCAAACTTTTAGCTTGAGCTCACGACTCCAAATTTGCTGGTCATGCTGGCACCAAGAAAACCATTGCTCTCCTATCCCATAAATATTGGTGGCCTACCTTAAGCTCTGACATCCACAAATTCATAGCAGCCTGTGACGTTTGTGCCCGCCACAGGACCCCCGGCGATCTCCAACCGTTCTTCTACCACTTCCTGTTCCAGAATCACCATGGAGTTTGTTTATTAGTTTACTATGTTTGTCCCTAATTGTAAAGCGCTACGGAATATGTTGGCGCTATATAAATAAATGATGATGATGATGACCAGCATTTCCATGGACTTTATTACGGACCTCCCCAATAGTCATGGTTTCAACATTATTTGGGTGGTAGTGGACCTCTTCTCTAAATGGGCACACTTCGTCCCTCTTAAGAAGTTACCTTCTGCCACAGAACTTGCCCTTTCTTTTTATCAGGAATATTTTTTGTCTTCATGGTTGCCCCCTGGAGATCATTTCTGATCGGGGAGTATAATTTATTCCAAGTTTTGGAGATCTTTTTGTAGTTATCTTGGGATCCAGTTAAAATTTTCCTCGGGCTACCATCCCCAGACCAATTGTCAAACTGAGCAGGTCAACCAGGATTTGGAGACCTTTCTCCACTGTTATTGCTCCGATCATCTAGCCTCCTGGAGGGATCATCTTCCTTGGGCAGAGTTGTCTCATAATAACCATCAGCACGAATCCACCAGACCCTCCCTTCCTTTACCATCTTTGGCAGACACCCAATTTTACCTACCTTCTCTGACGAATTCAGTATCTCAGTACCTGCTGTCCAAGGAATGGTTTGTGACTTTTCCAGGATCTGAACCCAAGTACAGGATGAATTGCTACAAGCCTCCAACCAGCACAAACACTTTTCGGATCGCCATCGCAGAAGCCATCCAGTTCTTCATGTAGGGGACAAGGTGTGGCTATTCACCCGTATCTTCAAGCTCAGAGTACCATCTATGAAGTTTGCACTGCGCTATATTGGTCCCTTCAGCATCTCTCATGTTATCATTGCTGTCACTTACAAACTCCAATTGCCTCTCTCTCTCCATGTACATAATTCCTTTCATATATCCCTACTTAAACCTTTAATTCTCAAATGAATTTTCTAAAAGTCATCTTCCACCTCCTCCCATCAAGTCTGTCCTGGCGGACGAGTATGAGGTAGAACGTATTTTGTTTGTTCCATTCGAGGCAGAATACAGTTTCTAGTCCATTGGAAAGGTTATGGCCTGGAAGAGAGATCTTGGGTTGACAAGAAGGACTTGCACTCACCTCGTCCCCTCTCCAAGTTTCATAAGGACCAGTCTGCTCTTCGTTCTGTCCCGGAGAGAGGGGAGGGGGGTACTGTCAGGCGACGTCTCCGCACTTTCACTAAGTGCCGGAGACGGCCGCCTGTCTTGCCCCGATCATCGCATGGGACGCTTCCTGGTTCCTGCCTTGGGTCACCCAGCGTGCGCATGCGTAGAGGGGCTTCGCATCCCTGTTGCTAGGCAACAGGACACCTCAGTTGTCGGTGGTCAGCATCTCTGACAGCCAATTCCACGCCCACCTATCAGAGCTCTCAGCCATCTATATTAGGCAACCTCTGGCACCACTAAGGTGCCAGAGAATTGGTTCCCATCTGCTCCAGCACCTTGTCTGTATCCAGTATCTGCTCCTGTTGTGACCCGGCTTTCTCCTCTGACCTTCCTTTGGATTTCGTTTTGGTACCCTGCTGCTAGTTTTGGTTTCCTGACTCATGGCGTGCCTTTGACTATTCTTCGGATCTCCCCTTGCTGCTCATGCTGCTCAGTTGGTTCTGACCCGGATTGATTGACTACACTCCGTCCACTCTGTTACTATGCTGGCGGCTGACTCAGAGAACCGTGACCTGCGCACCCGCTTGCAGCGAAGCCCGAATTCCCTTGCAGGAGTCCCTGGCGATCACCAGGGGTGCGTTAGACTCCCCGCCTCCCTGCTAAGCAGCGCAAATACTGGCTAGTAGCTACCTTACAGCTTGTGACACTTTCCAGTGAGAGAAAATCCCACACAGGAAACCTGGTTTGAGGAAAATAAGACAGATTTATTTTTTTTGCAACAAATCTTTAACTGTAAAAACACAAGAATTCTCACATCAAAAACAATTACCAACTTCATATCAAACTCAAATAATAGGCAATTTTCTGTGAAGGACAAAATGACCTGTAATACCTTAGGAGTCATATATCTACTTCAATGGCCATGCGGCCTACAATATGTGGGTCACACTTCAAGGTAAATATAAACCAGATTGGCAAATATTAGAAATATAAAGAAAATAGTAGAAATACACATCAAAGGAGAATGCTAGATGGATATAGGCACACTTGCACCAAGAGGCTTGGGATCGAGATACATATTTAACGAGACACCAGAGACCTGCTTTAATATTTTGAAATAAGACGCATATACTCTACAGTATATAATATAGTCTCCTATACATGAATGTTCATGATTCCCATTCACATAGGGTAATGAAGTACTGATAGCAGAAAACAGATTAAGTTGCAAAATATAGCTTATGTTTAATAATTATACGTAACAAATCAGTTGCCCTAATTGGTAGCATGGATATGGTCTCTTTGCCCTTAACTAAGCTAGTTAGGGTCCTACTGATTATTGCTTAGGTAAAATCTTTATGCTTTTATTATATATAAGGTCATGATTTGTTGGAAAATACTGATTGTATGCTTTGACTTGCCACAATATCCGACAGTCACATCTGTCATTACTCAATACATGTAATGTATTATTTACTGACTTATCAATTAATACAGACATTTATCCAAAAATAAGAGTGACTAATCCTATTAGAACGGTATGACTAATGAACTTATTGACTAGTTAACCTATTACACAGCCCATAATTACAGGATCCAATAAGAAAAATCACTGGACACATCTTTGCTACCTGATGTCAATGAATGGCGAGAGGATGCTACTACTTAAATAGACTGTCGTCTACATGCTCTACAGACTGTATCCCTGAAGAAGCCAACAGGTGAAACGCGTTGGTTATACAACATTTATACACTTCTGTTTACATTCAACATATCCCTACAACATCATAAACCTTTTGGCCCCCAACCAACCTCAACATCATTATTGTTTTTATCATTTATGTTGTAGGGAAGAACAACTTTAAATGAATGGCTTTGCCATTTAATAAATAGGCATATTTAACCACCCCACACCCAACATTACCTTAATAGCATTCCTATTTAATATTACAATTACTATTAATGAAATTACTATAGTAATATAAATAAAACAAATTATGCACATGCCGATGTATATATGACTTCTGAATGGACTTTAGCATAGTATATCAAACACCTTCAAAAGGTACAGTTATGTAATTTAAAGTCTCATTATGCTGGGTGAGTTTATAAATATAAGACACAACATTTATCATTGCAAAACTATTTATTCCCTTCAGGAAAATCACAGTGCTCTATACCAATCTTTACTGGGCAGATGGTAGTTAATAAGATGACAGCTTGCTTCCCAATCTGTTAATGTTCACTGCAAGCTTATTTCTAGTGAGGCAAGGGAAACATATTCTTTATAAACAAAATAATTAGGTGTGCCACTGTCAGGGAAAAGTAGCACATACATAGACATAACATTCTAGCATTCTCTTTTATGTTTCCAGAAGACATGCAGGATAAAAGATAACACACTATTTCACCTTTTGTCATGCCTAATCATGTTATGCTATGGTTTCCATTTTTGCTGACATTAAGGGTAATTTACCAGGTGTCAAATTACAGGCCTGTAACAAACATACCTGATTTTAAGCAAACTCTTCTTATGGGCGTAGTTGGGAGAATCATGGACGTGCCTAGTATGGCATTTTGTTTAGTAAAACTGTGGTTGCTTAAGCCTTTAGAAGTTGGTCAGAATGGGCACAGTATATATTTTGGCTACAATGTGCTCAATAGTTGAAAGTAACTGTGACTTCTATAGTTAAGTGATAAGATCCATGGTTGCTTTAAGAATGTTATAAACTAATCGTTGCTGGAATTTGAAAAGCATGGGAAATCAAGAAAAATAAACTTATATCAAGAGCACTACTGGTAAAAAAGTCTGGGGACTTAATATATGACCATGTTTGAGAAAACTAAATATGGCAAAAGTCAAATCAAAAGTCAGATATCCTTGAAGATAGCTTTATTTCCAAGACAGCACAGCAGAGCATATGATACAGACAGGTTATTCACATGATAAAATCAAAGATGGTTCAAAGCATTCTCTCTCCCCTCAACAGTAAACCAGTTTTACACTATCCTAATATAATGTATTTTATGTAAAAATACATTCTATACAAATATTCCACGACACTTAAGTATCCAATATCCATAGGTGACTAGATGATCTCTCACAAATATCTAAATATAAGCTAGATTTTCTTTTCTTTTCTTTCTTTCTCACATGATAATGCTCTCATTCACATCACTAGAATTAAAGAATGTCTAGGCATACATCCATAACTTATTAGCGTTTTAAAGAAAACAATAAAATATAGTAAACAAGTTTGGTATTTTACATAATTTCATATCTTGGTTAAACATGGCTAATTAGTAACAAAATAACTAATAAGGCTACTTACTTGAGGATTGCCGGAGGTAGAGTCACAAAAATCTCCTACGGCTGGCGGCCTAAATCTTCTCCCCTTGTGGTATTATGATCGCTGAGTCACCAGACAAAGTTTATTCCAGCAAAAGGCAGAACACCTAGCTAAACCCCTGTTATTCCCTAGTGCCGGACAAACCTCCATTAACAACAGGGCTGCCAAACTCACCATCTGATATTCAGCAGACTCACTGACTGCATAACTCCCAGCTATGGCTTACATGCTTGCAGTAAGCACCTGGGTCCTGACCGTCACTCCAATCTCATGTGTTTTCAGATCCCAATAACTAACAGCCTCCTGTGTTGCTATTGCTAGCTCTTTCCAATAGTCTGAAACCTGAGGCCTGCTGATGGAGCTACCCTGTCCACCTACAGTAAGCACCCGGGTTCCATCCGGGTCTCACCATGTTTATATCTCTGACATACTGGCCTACATAATAACTTTGTAGTATAACAACCTCCGAGTATGGCCGATGGCATCGCTATTCCCTGATTGTGTTCATTCACCCCCCTCTCCAAAGAATCCGGGACAGCAGACTTATTGACTTACCCAGCAATAGATTCCTGAGCCTCTGAGTGCCCAACATAGGTTCATCAGCAGTCACAAAGTAAGTGGGGCTTGCTTCTTATACTTTACAGGGCAAAGAATACTCTTATGCCATACAAAGTACACCTCAATCCAGAAAGGCCATCACTGTGTGGCACTAAGATTCTGGCCAATGTAGACATTGCTGGCCTCTGGTATAAAATCAGTTTCATATATAGAGCCCCATATATATCTCATGAATAGGAGCCCTTACAGTCTCCCATATAAGTACCAAGCACATAACAGTAACAGATAATTTTATCACCACTGCATCCCAAGCATAGATGGCCTTTTTACAGAGCATCTCCTTACTGTTCATAAAGGTGCATTTTCAAGACCCATCCCACAACCTGTAAAAAGGCCTAAAAGTAAAAAAAAAAAAACATCTCAGAGTAACTGGTCAATTAATTTAAAATCAATTATTCTTGCTCCTGATGAAGGGGGTGGAATCCCCCTAAATATTTTGCATCCTGAAACCCCACTTGATAAAGAAAAATGAACTGGCTCAGATGAGTATATAACAATATAATTGCTGTCTTGTGGTATGTTACCTTAACAGATAGAAAGAATGATTGTATGGGAACATACAAGAATAAGCCGCATAGTTAAGAGCACCACCCATCTCTAATAAGAGGACATAACCCATATATATTGCATTCAACTATGGCAGACATCGCCACTATCATCCCAGAAATCCGAAACATCAAGCAGACGTTCCATAAAACAATAGCAGGTCTTAAATCTGAAACCGCAGAGGTAGCACTCGGGTGGATGCAGTGGAACTCAAGCAGAGGGAGATAATACAATTTCAACAATCATCATCAATCACACATTACTAAAATAAGGAACAACATTCTTCTATTCGCTGATGAACAAAATCTGGATATCAGGGACAGGATCTCAGAATCCATAACATCTCTTACCAAGTGAAGATAGTCCACCTGGAAGGCTACCTCATATGCCACTTCTGCATGCTAGCTCTCTCCAACCTGGATAATATGTTCATACGCAAAAGGGGACACAATCACAATCAGAAAACCCATCCCACTAAGAGATATCATACTTTATTTACATCTCCAAAAGGCCAAATAACAAATTTATGGAGGAGAGCTTGAGAGCTAACATCACAATGGATGGAGCAAAACGTAATTTATTTAAAATCTGACCCATTAGACACTAGCCAAATGCCGGGAGATTAAGGAAATAAAGAAATTCCTATGGGGCAACAATTTTAAATACATGTGGGGCTTCCCTTTTAGCATGTATGGATGCAGAGTGTTAGTGGCCAGAACACCAGATGAGTGTTAGTGGCTAGAACACCGGATACTTGTCCTTGCAGATGCTGGAAGGTGCAAAGATCACGAATTAGGAAGTGGCCCAAACAATCAAACATTTGGACCTGGATGCCTTTTGTCCCTTATATGACCTCCTTGTTCAACTGTGTATGGCAAGGCAAATATCTTTTCAAAGCAGGCCATTGAGACCAAGGTTATAGTAATCACCAAAGAGTGGAAAGTTCCTCCCAATTGTGTTAATTATAGACCCTTTTCACTGTTAAACAGAGACTTTAAGATTTATGCTAAAATCCTTGCAATGCCCTGAAATCAGTCTTGCCTCAACTAGATCACAATAATTTTTGAACCTTGTGCCTGGGAGGTGTGTGACAACACCAAATGCACAACCCGCCTCATTCACTCCATCAATGCCCAAAATATTCTGATCCTTTTGCTATCCCTTGATGCAGAGAAATAATTTGACAGAATCTTTCTCGATTCCCTCTAGCAAGCGCCGTCCCCGCACACACACCAGGTGCCAGGGAAGGGCGCCTTCGCCTCTACCCGGCTTTCCAGTTGCTTAGCAACGGGATGCTACTTTCCGGTCTAGTAGGAGGTTCGGGTACATGTGCCCGAACATCGCGTCTCCGTTGCTAGGATTTCCTGTCGGCGGTCACAATAGCTGACCACTGACCCCACGTCCACCAATAAAAGATGTGCAGGATGTATTTAAACCAGACTCTGGCACCACTGGGTGCCAGAGTATCTAGTTTACTAGGGTCCAACACTGTTGTATCCTGCACTCCTGACTTGCGGGGATCCCTGGTGAAGACCTGAGGCGTGTTTAGATTCCGTGCCTCCCAACGTAGCAGCGCCAATACCGGCAGGTAAGGCCATCAAAGCACCCAGCTCGTGACAGTATACTCTGAAGGTCAAGGTGAACAGGTGAACCCTCTGGCCGGGATTTGCTGCTCCACTTCGCTAAAAAGGTTGAACAACATGATGCCGAGGAGGCTAGGCTTCTTCAATGTATTCAAGGTATTGCTTCCAGTCTGGATTCTCTTCAGGCCTCCTTACCAGCAGCTCAACCCGCTGTCGTCAACTTGTCTGGAGCCAGTCCTTCTGTTTCTGCTCTGGTTGCTGTTGCATTATTCTCCTTGCGGCTGCTAACACCAGAGAAATTTGATGGGGATCCTAAAAGATGTCGGGGATTTCTGAACCAATGTTCCATTCATTTCAAATGTAACTCTGGAACCTTCTCTTCTGAACGTACCAAGGTGGCTTTCATTATGGGCCTCACCTTTGTGGGAAGGGGATGATTCCCTCCTTCTGAATATCTCTTCTTTTATAACAGCATTCCGGAAAATATTTGACGAACCAGATCGGGTTTCTTCTGCAGCTTCAAGCCTCCTTTCTATACGTCAAGGTTCCCAGATTGTTGGTCAATATGCGGTTCAATTTCGTACCCTGGCTTCCGAGCTTAAGTGGAACGATGATGCATTTGTGGCAACATTCTGGCAGGGCCTTTCGGATCGCATCAAGGATGAATTGGTTTCCCGTGAACTTCCAGCAGATCTTGATTCCCTCATTTCCCTATGTAATAGGGTAGATCTTCGCTTCCGGGAACGTACTCAAAAGAGATCCTCTGCCAGACTCTTTGCTCCTCGCCTTGCTCCTTGGTTTCTGAATCCGTACTCAGCTCCTCCGGATGAACCCATGCAGATAGGACATTCCCGGTTGCCCCCTGAAGAGAGAGAAAGAAGACTAAAACAGAATCTCTGTCTCTACTGTGGAGAGGCTGGTCCTCTGCTAGTCTCCTGTCCTAAACAGCCGGAAACGCTCCGTCCTAGTCGGTGACAGGGAGGCCGTTCTAGGAGTCAGACTTTCCACTCCCTATTCCACCTCCAAACCAGACTTTTTGATGACCATCTCGCTGGACACTCCTAGTGGCCCCCTAGTGACCTCTGCCTTCGTGGATTCTGGCGCTGCCAGAAATTTTATCTCTGCCACCTTGGCATGGCAACTCCAAATCTCAATCTGAGACATGCCTCAGCCGTTATTCCTTACTGTCGTGGATGGAAATCGTGTTATTAGTGGTTCCATTTCCAAGGTTACCGCTCCAGTTCGGCTGACGGTAGGAGTCTTGCATTCTGAATGGATTGAATTTTTGGTTCTAACCCAGTCCATAAATTCTGTCATTCTGGGTTTTCCATGGCTCAGACTACATGCACCCCAATTCGATTGGAGTTCAGCACAGGTCACTTCCTGGGGTCCTCAATGTTTCAAGAAATGTCTGCTCACAGTTAAACCCCCAAAAAAAGAACATTTCTCCCACATCTTGTTTAATGCTCTTCTCTCACCTGGAGCTCCCTGCTCCCTATTCTTCCTTTCAAGATGTTTTCTCCCAAGCAGTTTCTTCCCCTGCATCGTCCGTGGGACTTCCCAATTTACTTGCAGCCTGGTAAGCCCATTCCCAGGAGTAGGATCTATCCTCTTTCCCTTCCGGAGGATCAGGCCATGTCTCTGTACATCACCAAAAATTTACAGCGTGGCTTTATCAGAAAATCCTCTTCTCCAGCTGGAGCAGGATTCTTCTTTATTAAGAAGAAAGATGGAAACTTGCGCCCCTGCATCGATTATCAACAGTTAAACGCCAATACTGTAAAGAACAGGTATCCTCTTCCCCTCATTTCTGAGCTATTTGATCTAATCATTGGTTCGAGGATCTTGTCTAGCCTTCACCTACAATTTAATCCGGATTTGCGAGAGCGATGAATGGAAGACTGCGTTTAGTAATCGAGATGGGCACTATGAGTATCTCATCATGCTCTTCGGGCTTTGCAAAGCTCCACCTGTGTTCCAGTCGTTTGTTAACGGGATCTTCCAAGACCTTCTCTACAAGTCCATGGTGGTATATCTGGACAATATATTGATTTTTTTCCCTCGATCTCGTCTACCACCATTCTTATGTAAGAGAGGTTCTGTATGTTCTGTCCCGCTTACGCCAAAACAAGCTTGAAAAATCAATTTTTATGGTATCTCAAATTCATTTTCTGGGTTACATAGTCTCTGGCTCAGGTTTGCAGATGGATCCGGAGACAGTTTCTGCTATCACCAATTGGCCTCAACCACTGAGTCTAAAGGCTGTTCAACGTTTTATTGGTTTCACCAATTATTATTGACAATTCATCAATCAGTTCTCCACACTTATTGCTCCCATCACAGCCCTCACCCGAAGATCAGCAAATCCTACGTTATAGTCCCCAGAGGCCATCTCCGCATTTACTTCCTTGAAAGAGGCCTTTTTGTCTGCACCTGTCCTAACCCAACCAGACCAAGGGAAACCATTTTTCTTAGAGGTAAATGCCTCCTAAGTCGGAGTCGGAGCTGTCCTTTCCCAAAAATCTTCCTCTTGTATCCTTCGTCCTTGTGGATTCTTCTCTAAAAAAATCTCCTCCTCCTCCTCCGCAATTACGGAATTAGAGATAAGAAATTACTTGCCATCAAGTCAGCATTGGAAGAATGGCGCCACCTCCTTGAAGGAGCCCTGCACTCGGTTACTATCTTTACGGACCACAAAAATGTATTTTATCTCTGGGACGCTCGCTGCCTAAATCCCTGTCAGGCGAGGTGGTAATCTTTCTTTGCTCACTTCAACCTGAACTTACCTTTTGCTCTAGTACTAAGAATTGTTGAGTGGATGCTCTTTCTCGGTCATTTGACAAATCTGATGTGGCACCCTCAGCTGAACCTCCTCACATTCTGAAACCTTCCAGCATAATTTCTCTGACCAGTGTCAGAACTCCTCCAGTTGGATTTTCCTATCTCGATCCTCACCTTCGCCTCAAAGCCCTCCGCTTGGCCCATGCTACTAAATTTGTTGGTCACGCCGGGTTCAAAAAATCCTTCTCTCTCTTATTCTGACGCTATTGGTGGCCCACCCTCCAGATTGATCTTAAAGAGTTCATAGACTCTTGTGATATATGTGCCCAAAACAAGATTCCTAGTCTCTCTACCTCTAGGTTGCACCTGCCTCTACCAGTTCCTGAGCGTCCTTGGGCAAGCCTTTCCATGGATTTCATTACCGATTTGCCCCCCAGTGAGGTTTTCACTACTATTTGGGTAATTGTTAACAGGTTTTCGAAGATGGCCCATTTCATACTATTAAAGAGCCTTCCATCTGCTCCTAAACTTGCTCAAGTTTTTATAAACGAAGTGTTCCGGCTTCATGGTTGTCCGCAGGAGATTATATCGGACCATGGGGTGAAATTTATATCTCGTTTCTGGAGAGCCTTCTGTAAGGATTTTGGATTTGACCTAAAGATTTCCTTGGGGTATCACCCTCAGACCAATGGCCAGACGGAACAGGTAAACCAGGATTTTGAACTATTTCTCTTGCAACTTGCTCCCTTGGGCAGAATTCGCCCATAATAATAACGTACATGATTTCACTGGATCCTCCCCTTTCTTTACGGTCTCTGGATCCCATCCCATCCTACCTGATTTCTCTCCTCCTTTGGCACCTTCTGTTCCGGCCGCTCATTCTCTTGTTTGAGATTTTGCTCGTATCTGGACCTCAACCAAAGTAAACCTGTTAAAAGCGTCTCAATGGTATAAACAGGCTGCAGATCGTCATCGCAGATTTATGGTTATTTCAAAGCCGTTTACAAGTTTGTCAGATTTAATGTGTTGCCGTGGTAACGAGTACTACCGCGTTCAAGCAGATAGAATATATTATATGTAAACACTGGCATGTTTTAAATAAAGATCAACATTTGTCTAAGTTACTTCCCCCAAACCCCATTTTATTTATAGAAGGTCGGCCAGTCTTATAGACAAATTGGTACAGGGCCCTGTGGTTGAATATTTTGTAGCATGAAAGATCAAATGTAAAGGGTTTTTTAGACGTGGAAATTGTGCAACATGTAAAAATATAAAAAATAATAATAATATACAGGAATTTGTAGTCAATAATCAAATATATATAAAAAAAAATATTGTGTAAATCAAGCAATGTCATTTATCTCCATGAATGTAATTGTGGAAAGTTTTATGTGGGGAAAACGTCCCTCCCTTTAAAAAAGCGAATGTATGAGCATCTCTGCAATATTAGAATAGAGTATGCTTTGAATTCATTTTCAGCATATTTTAAACCCTACCACAATTGCTCTTAGACGGGTCTTAAAATAATAAAAAATAAATTTTCTCGGAATAGACATTATCCAAAAGGATTGGGAGCATAGAGATATCGAACATATTTTATCTAAGAGAGAGATATGGCTTGGATATTTAAATAGAAAAGTTTGATACCAGAAGGCTTAAACAAGGATTTTGAGCTGAAACGTTTATTACAGTGATTATTTTGTTTGGTTAACTGTATTATTTTCCTGTTTTTTATGTTTTTAACAATAAGACACAGCTAAGAAGATGAGAAAATCAAGCTACAATCTGCTTTGCATAATCCATTCAAAGCCATTAAATACTCAAAATCTTCCTATTTTAAGATATTAAATTACATTGAGTTTTTCTGTTTATAAATGAGGATTGTTTGTAAACAGTGACACCACCCTGAAAAAGCCTAATTTCATCTGTTCTTGGAAGCTAATCAGGGGTTGGACCTGGTTAGTACTTGGATGGGGGACCACCTGGGAATACTAGGTGCTGTAAGCTACTCCTTTCATATAATATTAATTTTGTACAATCTATGAATATGTAATGATAGCTGTTATTTTGATGTGTATGATATATCTAATATTGTCACTTTTATCTGGATATTTCAGCAGAGATGGTTTGCAGCTAAATAATATTTACTTTCAATGTGATCTCTTAAATTTTTTTTCTATATGTTGAATACATATTAGGTGCATTTTGATTCATTGAAATATCATATTATATAGATTTTGTTTTTAACCATCCCTTGCTGAAAATAGGATCCTGGATATATCAACAATTATATGATATAACATTTTGTCTTTTGGTTATTAGCATGAATTTATTTTTTATGGCTTTTAATCTATTTTTTATGGATATTAATTCATTTTTATGGATTATAATTATGAACTATGTATTTTGATTTTATGTACATTATATAATTTACAAGGCAGAATATGAATGATATTTGTAATCTGTTTAAAACAATCTTTTAAACAAACAAAGCTTGTTTGGTTTATTTCCGTAGGTGTAGTGTTACCTTCTTTCCTCAATTTGTGCAGTCAACTCCCTCCCGTATGGCGCCAGTTAAATTGTTCATAGCAGACATAGTCATCTTGACCATTTGAATTTCCATCAGTGACAATGAATTTGCAATTCTAACTGAAAATGCATATTGTTCCCGCTTTACCACATTTGCTTAAATAGGTTGCGCATTTGTCCCTTTTGTTCAAGCATGAAATTAGTTTGTTGAATATAGAATTCCTCCAGAGTGACATGTACATTTTGTTGGGATGGGGTTTCAGGTGGTGCCATGGCGTCTGGCTTAGTTTGTGTGTCTTTCACAGATCCATTGTTGTCCTCAAATTGGAGTATGATTGCATCCTGGGGAAGTGGTGAGGATTTCTGTATCTCTGCTATATTTTTCACTGGAAAATGGAGGTGTGATGGTCCTGAAATGAGAAACATTTGCGTAAGTATATGATTATGGTAGACTCTTGCTGTTACCCTTGCATGCCTGTTGACTTTCCCCCACATTCTAAGGACAGAATGTACCCTCCCAAATCCATCATACATCCTCATGTTAACTGGTTGGGGTTTTTTCTGGATGAAGTGGTTCACACTTTTCCACCTCATTAAAGGCCCATCCTCCAATGTGCTGCAAATTGCATCATATCATGTCAGGGGACCACGTGGAGCGAAGTCCACGCAAGTTAGCATTGTAAGTAAGGTATTTTGTGGGTATCTGCTGCTTGTGCAGGTGGAAGATTGTAGATGCCATGAAATAAGTACATTAATTAATGTTTCTTGTGTTTTAGAGAGACTTACCTCCTCCTTTGCCATCATCCTCTTGTGGTTGAGTAACTGTAGGCAGCAAGGACTGGCATTTCTGAATAACCTGTAGATGGGACAATGTAGACATTATTTCATGCAGCCTTTTTAACATAACATTGTTGTGAAGTTGAAATCTGTCTTAGTAACAGAACCATAGCGAGAAATGTTAGCTTGTGGGACAAAAATGAAATGTATCATCCGGACAGACCTCTATTGTAAGCAAAATAACAAATCAAATACACATTCCTTGTAGCTAACTTTAGTGTAGCACCACAACTGCCTGACCCTCTTGCATAGACAAAATTATGGCCCTGGATTCTATATGTGCTTGTAGTAAATTAATGATGTGTTTACTCACCAGACAGAGGTGGGGTTAATGACCAGTCAGTATCCTGTACTTGAACCCCATGCAGGATTCCGTCTGGTATTATTTGCTTCAACTCTTCCGCGTAAGAGGAATATTCCATAACCAGATGAGGACCTCATCCTGTTGCCACTGCTGCTTTCCTCTCCATTTTCTCTTTCAGTATGTGCTTTATATTGGAAAAAGCGCTTCCTACAATTTTCCACACTGCACCTCATTGTGCCAACATTGTTTATAGCTATACACACTCCTGCCCATATTTGTCTTTTGCAGCTTTTCTGCCCAGGATCTGGTCCTATACAGGCACAAAGCTAGTAATGAGTGCACAGCTCTCATCAAAGATGAACCTGACATTGCACTCAGACTTTGCCACCCTGAGGGGACAACCTCCTGGCTCCCTAGCTCCTCACCCCTTCTCTCCACCCCCTCCACTACATTGGATACCCCAACCCCCTCCTCTGCCCTTTCCTCCCACTAACCATCCTCCAAACTACCACACAAAAGACATATGAAACACTAAACACTGAGAAAACAGAAACAATTAAAGCACTTACAAGTACACTCACAATAAGACACAAAAAGTATACAAATAGCAAAAGTTAACTAGAAACTTAAAACTAAAAACTTAAACTATTAAACTTAAAATCCACTCACCAAATCACAGTTGAAATACAATATACCAGCCTCCTCACTCTCCTATCTTCTAGTACTAACTCCTGAAACATCTATCATCATAGACAATAGGCAGATTTATATAGTGCAAGTGAGGTAGAAATTGTGCGATTTCTGTGTTTTTAAATCAGCCAATGACAATCCAGCGTTATTTAAAAATCGCTCAATTTCTATAAAGTCGCTGTTAGGTTTCATTGTGTAGACGTGTTCATTGACGCTAATTGACAGTGATGTAAACCTTCAACGAGCAGGATCATAAATCCAGTGGGTTGGTTCAAAATTGATGGTGATTTGCAGTGAGAAAAAAACAACCTTTTATAAACCCAGGTATTGTGGTTTCCGGGAATCAGCGCCATTTTGCAATGCTAGCTTCTTGGTATGCTTATCCTCAAAGAGCAGTTAAAGTTCTTTCGTTTTTTGTTTTAGGTTTTGGTGGCGTTCTGGGGGAGAGGGGCAAAAGGGGTTAAAGAGGTAATGAGGTATAGTGAAACCTTAATTTGGTGTCAGTGCTCAAAAGTATTTAGCTGACTGTCACCTGAAATGCTCTTTTAAATAGAGGCAAAACTGTCACTTAGTATTTTTTAAATAAATTCCATAATGTGATTTGGTGAACAAATTGTCACCAACCGTTTTATAAGGTTGTTAAATGCTTTACTGATCCTCTTTGTGGTAAGGTTGATTTCAATATTCAGATTATCTACTACAAGAACAATAGATCCAGCAGTTTTTTTTACTTCACTTCTATTAATTTTTAACAGTTTATCGCATAACGACAAGGCATTAGTTTTTATATTGAGGTTGAAGGCTAAGCATAATTGGTAGGACAGCGCAATTCCATCTTTTTTCCTGAATTAAATAATGATTTACTAATAGACTCATAGTTAAACTTGACCTATCAATTATTTGCCAGTTAGACCAAGCCCAGGCTCAAATGCCAAACCCTCCATTGACAGGCTTGCACCCTTTTAGCAGCCAGTTCCTGAACCCATTGTAGAAAATGCTGTAACTCAGCTTTAATTTCAGAATTCAGAATGAATCCACTGAAAATATAGGGGTCATAGGGAGAAAATGTATTTTAAACATTGTGTAGTAAGACCTTTGAATGTGGCCTTTTCCCCTGTATTTAATTGTATAAATATAACACCTTTTTCAGTTTTGTTATTTTATTTAATTAGTTTTAAATTTCATTTTTTTCCCATGGAGCATAAATACACAATCATCTGATATGTTTAGGCTGCCTGCTATACATTGTTTACATGTAATTTCACATGACATCTTGCTTTATTAATACCATGGACTCAGCTCAACCTGAGAGCAGCCAAGTAGATCTCTATTATGTCTACTATTAAAGTGGAAAAAATTAGATTGCCCAATCTTGTTGCTTAAAGGAGAAATAAATACACTTATTTAATAAAACATTAGTTTAAGATTGTATTACGCAGCACAGCTAACACTTTGTAAATACAACATAAGGCTGTGTATATACTAAATATGCCAATATAGTTACTAAGGCTGGGTACATACTACAGGTTTTTCACTTGATTATCGGGCCTATCACATGACAAACAACCATTCGGCCCGATATTGCATTAGTGTGTACGCTCCTACAATGAACGATTATTGTTCCAAAGCACATCATAT
This sequence comes from Mixophyes fleayi, assembly GCF_038048845.1. Lineage (NCBI taxonomy): Eukaryota > Metazoa > Chordata > Amphibia > Anura > Limnodynastidae > Mixophyes > Mixophyes fleayi. The sequence goes on from NC_134406.1 coordinate 75,472,195, forward strand.
AGTTTGATTTAATATTATAAACGGACTAAATATATCTATAAACGATGGAACGATGTTTGGCAAATTCATGCACTCACAACCAGCAGTGTAGGTAGATCTCCATAGAGTTTACAGAGTCATGATCTTTTCATCTGATGGTTATGACAGATGAAGAGCACAGATCTGAAGGTAAATCTTGTAATATGTTTATAGTGTGTGCACATGAATCGGCAAGCTGATCGGGATTTTCAATCGTTGGTAAAATCATTAACAATATTGTGATAAATTTTCTTTAAATAATTAAAATGCACAGTGTTGATTGCTCTTCCCATGTAGCCTACACTTCCCGTTAAAGTCTTAACTAACATTAAACCATAAATAAGGACACGGACAGCAACTTAAGATTGGAAGAAAGGTCACAGTTTTATTTATAATTAAAATGCACCGTCAGTAGGTGGCAAAGAGCAGGGCGGCCACCTAAACTTGCACAAACCAAAAAGGTCCCATTTCCACCGATCCAGGTTAAAACCTTATCTATTGGCCGGTACTATTACAGGCAATAAATGACTATACGCCCTCTGGACTCAACCAAGTTATGCCCATACTAGGCATCCCTGATCCTCCATACTAGAGCATCACCGAGTCTGATGACTTCCAGGGGACCAATAACCAATGCCAAACGCGTAAGTACCATATGCTACCAAAAAGCTGACTGCAATGTTCTCCATCAAAATAGGGGATACAAAGAAAGAAAAAGGTTTTATCCCATCGCACTAATGAAGAGCTTAAACCCAAAATTGGTAATATAGAACAGGTAAAGACTTGTAACAATCTAACCATAGGGGGTGCAACCTATCGTAAAGATATATATATATATATCTCAAAATACAAAAAGGAACGAAAAGAGTAAGGTGCACTGAGGCTCACTATAACATCATTAATGATGCAGTGGAATCCAAAATAAATTAAAATGTAACTTTTATTAATAAATTAAAACAGCGAGATATAGAACATGAAAAATAAAATTGTATAAAAACTAGCTGGATGCTTGGTTGTCTTCAATTATATATAATATGGGAGTAGCACAGGATCAGGGTAATAGCTCAAAAGAATATGCCTTATAGGGAGACAGCCTTCCCTATAGATGGGTCCACGATTTGATTATCATGGAGATATCAATTGGTATGAATTGAATTGAAAGAAAGGGGGAAAAACCCCCTCCTGTTAGTCAAAAAGAAATAAGTAAGAATCTGGTTTGCGAAAGATAATATAGCTCCTAAATTAGAGCACCGCTACAAGAGCCAGACAGTCATAACAGAGCAGAGTAGCCCACGGCTAAAATCGCATATGGGAGGTGTATTGCTGTCTGCCTATCTAATGCTCCGCTAACTCTGGGCATAATTGAACAAACCCTATCAGTCCATGCAAAATATCTCCTTCTAAATTAGGCAAATAAGTGAAATCATTCAGCGAGACGCCGACGCGCGTTTCGCTGAGTATTCTATTGGATTGTAACAATGTGAACTAGTTGTTCATTAACATAATTATATATTATCAAGTGGGATCAATTTTGGTTTTACTTTGATCTTAAACCATCATGACTTCTTTAAATATCTTAGAAGATTTATGTCTGAGACAACAAAAATGGGGGACGAATGTGGACAGTATATTTGGTGAACTACAAATAAGGGAATTTGGAACCCAACATTGGTCTGAGGACCTATTGGATTTAAAACATCTACTAATAAAAGAAACAAAAACTTTTTGGAATAAGATAACTTTTGAAAACTATAATCAAACAAAAATTAGTCCCTAGGGGGACTATTCCCCTCATATGAACTAGCCAAAAAAAAACATTAAGAGAGGAGTGGGAACAAGTTCTTCTCAATTGCTCTCAAGATCTGATGAAAATCCTTATTAAACACGATCAAATTAAATTAGATCAATATACAATAGAAATTGGCAAATTAGGTGACAAACTGAAAGAGCATGAAAGCTTAGAAAAATTCCAGAACACATATGATAAATATAAAAAAGAAGTTAAAGAGATAGAACATATTGTGAGAGATAAAAAAAGGAAAAAATTTGCCAGAGATAAGAACGATTTTGAACAGAATACCATCTTCAAATGTAGTCAATGGAGAAGGAGAGCAAAACCTAATAATTATCAATCAGGTTACACTACATCTGAATTAGAAACATCTGAAGGGGAGACATCAGAAAGCCCAAATAGAAAGACAGATTTAACATCGTCTAGTAAACCTTTTTTAGGAAGCAACCCAAGATCACACGAGCCGATAAAAGATACAAGAAGACGAGACGGGGGGGCAAAAACTTAAGAAAAAGAGAAATAAGAGATTGGGATGCAACTCCACAAGGCCCATACAGGAAACCACGTTAACAAAAAAACAAGATGGATCCTTAAGGATTGTTAATCCATCTAACAAAATCCTAACACCAGCCCAGATATCTACTTTATCCAGAGGCTTATCTTTCTCTCCTACATCAAATATGAATCGTTTCACCGTAGAGAAAGATTTACATCTTTTCGGTCGTAAACTTCTTCTCAAAAAATTCTTTAAACAGAGACAAAGTTATGATAGAAATATAGCTAATCCAGTAGCTTCTATGTCATTAGAAGATTTTGATATACAAGCTAATCCAGTAGCTTCTATACCATCAGAAGATCTTGATATACAAGATCAACATATGATACAATTGTTGGAAGAACTACAAAATTAATCCGAAAATCAGAGATGGTATTCTAATCATGACTTATTATTAAAGAAAAAAATCTACATTCACTCCCAATCTATCCTCATGCCCCCAAGTCTCACATATCTTGTCTCCAAAGATCTGGATAGATAAATGACTGATAATCAGTATACTCCCAGTAATATTACACCAGAAGAAAGACGAGCTATTACTTTAATTAGAAAATGGAAAGATATAGTAATCAAATCTTCTGATAAAGGAGGGAACATTGTTCTCTGGCCTATTGAGGATTACAGATTAGAAGTTTATAAACAACTTAATGATGTTAGCTGTTACCGTAAATTATCTGCCAATCCCACTGATCATTTTCTCCGAACATATCAAAATCTTATCAAAGAGGCTTTTGACAAAGGAATAATTAATCAAACCAAATATGATTTTTTTATGGGTTGAAAACCCAAAAGTAGCTACTCTTTACGTACTTCCCAAAATCCATAAAAATGAAAAGAGACCACTAGGCAGACCAATAGTTTCTGGTCAAATCAATCTAACAGAAAAAGCTAGTATATATGTTGACACCTTTTTGAGAGAATTTGTATTCTCCTTACCTTCATACTTACGCAATACTCTTGATGTACTAAGTAAAATACAGAATATTACAGTACATAATGAGACTTGGCTCTGCACTTGTAACGTTGAAGCCCTATACACGAGCATTGAACATCAACAAGGTCTAAAGGCTGTTAGACATATTTTGGAAACTAAAGTTAGAAATGATCACAATATCTTCTTTCTACAATTGCTAGAATTTGTTCTAACGAATAATTTCTTTGTTTTTGATGATAAATTTTTCCTCCAATTGAGGGGTACTGCTACCTATGCCAACCTCTATATGGGTTGGTGGGAGAGTGAGGTAGTGTTTACAATGGCAAATGAAGTATATACGAGATATGTTGTTTTATGGCTAAGGTTTATCGACAACATATTCCTAGTCTGGGAGGGAGACAGGGAAGTTCTCGTTGAATTCCTTAGACATTTGCATAATAACAAGTTGAACCTCAGACTCACTTTTGACATCAATCCTGAGAAAGTAACATTCCTAGATTTGACAATCTTTATTACTGAACAAAAATAACTATCTAGTGATATGTTTAGGAAAACTACAGCAACAAATAGCATCCTTCATGCCTCCAGCTCACACCTCCCAGCAACTATTCGCAGTATCCCGAAAGGGGAATTTTTGCGAACTAGACGTAATTGTGGAGACCTTAATATGTTTGATAAAAGAGCAGAAGAATTACGTAAGAGACTACTCAAAAGAGTGTACAGCCATAATTTGGTAAAAAGAAGCCTATAGTGAGACAAGAAACACCTCACGAGATTCTCCTGTTTTCCCACAACGTCGACCAAAATCTGATAATACTTGCGTCAGATTCATTAGTACGTTTAATAACCAATGGCGCATTATTGAATCAATTTTGCAGAAACATAGACATATTTTACAATCAGACCCTGATCTTCAAGTAAGCTTAGGAGAAAGAATCTCCACCTTTGGCTTTTACCCATGCGGTAAGTGTAAAGCTTGCTGATATACTAAAAGAACTTTACAGATAAATTCAATATGACTCACAGTATTAAACATTTCATCAACTGCGACACCCAAGGCATCATTTACTGCCTCTCCTGTTCTTGCAATCTAAAATATATTGGGATGACGAGCAGACCATTTAAACATCGGCTCCTCGAACATATTGGTAATATCCGCAATGCAGTACAAGATAATAACAAAATGAAAACATTGACATCTGTAGCAAAACATTCTCTCAAAGTTCATGATAGTAATCCCAAATACCTATCTGCATTTGCCATGGAGAAAATTAAACTTGAGATAAGAGGAGGTGACATTAAACAGATTATACTTCAACAGGAAGCTAGAATGATTTTCCTGATGGGAACAACATACCCTGCAGGTCTAAATGACAATAATAATTACTCTGTTTTTCTCTAATTTTGCTAAGAATACTGGTCTTATTTTAATGCTCCTTATGAAATTTTGATGTTATACATTTACCTTCTCACCTTATTTTCTAGCGTACACATTAGATTAGTCTATATATTTTTTTTGACACCTATCATGGAATAATATTCCTGTATGTGTTTTTTCACATCCCGGTGTTATTCCCTTATATTTATTCACACTTTTTAACATAAATATGGTACTTTAATCACTTCTCCTTTTTGATACACCCCTTTTCACTGGTCGAATATAAATCGATTCATACCTACCTAGTTACTATTAAGCATCACCGATCAAACACCTAATTTGATACTAATAACACTTTCACAATGAGGTTATTAGATATATAGCCCAAAGAGAAATTGGAGACAATGTTTATACATTTTCATAATAATCGCTATTTACCCTAGATAAATTTGTCATCTGTTACTACATCAGCATTTCTCCAGTGTGAAGAAAAATCCAATATGTTTGTATATCCTTACATAGGGATATTTTTGAGCTACCTTTGTGGACAAACAGGAATTTATTATGTCAAGTGGTCTAATATGAATTTAGGTCTCCATGTACTGCATTTTTAGAATACAAATTTTTACCAATCGGACATATTGTTAGATGATTAATTGCTGATAGTAAACTTACGATTCTAGATGGTTACGATATTCCGTCTCTAGGTTACTATAGCAACATTCACATTGTAACAATCCAATAGATAGTCCGGAGGAGGAGCTATAGGTTTTTTAATAATGAAAAAAACTTTTTGTATTGGCTCAATCTGAGCCTCGTCATTTGTTGCTATGACTATACCTCTTAGCTTTTGAAGACAGTGGATATGATTATATATCGCCACATTGGTCAGTGTTTGTGCCTGCCCCCACGCTTTCTCATCATTGACCGATTTATGTCTACGTGTCTTCACATTTGGATTATTCTGAGCTGTCGTGGTGGACAGACCGGAACTTATTGTGTCAGCAGTTTGGTGTGAATTTGGGACCTCATGTACTGTATGATTGGCACATAGATGTTTTGGATCTGGCATGTTGTCAGATGATTATGTACTGACAGTCAACCTACGATTTCAGACGGTAATTATATTCCGGTTTTAATGTTAACATGAATTCAGGTTCTTAAATACTACATTATCAGTATACAGACCTTTTCTGAATCTGATACATTGACAGATGATTATGTTCTGTAGCTAACATACAATTATAGATGATCACCATATTCCGCTTTTCGGTTACTATAGTAACACTCACATTGCAATTACCCAATAGATAGCCTGTAGGAGGAGTCGTAGACCTCAAAACTTTTTTGTATTGGCCCGATCTGAGCCTTGTCATCTGTTGCTATAATGATACTCCCTAGTTATTGGAGACAGCGAATAGGATTATGTCTCCCCGCATTGGTTATTATTTAGGCCTATCTCCATGTTCTCTCATCATTGGTTAATCAATTTTGTTACATCACAATAACTGCCCCCATTGACAGTATTTAAGAGCTGTCAGCAATCAATTCATTATGCCAAGACTAAGCATACTCAGCAAAACGCGCCTCGGCGTCTTGCTGGATGCTTTCACTTATTTGCCTAATTTAGAAGGAGATACTTTGCATGGAATGATAGGGTTTGCACAATTATACCCAGAGTTAGCGGAGCATTAGATAGGCAGACAGCAATACACCTCCCATATGCGATTTTAGCCGTGGGCTACTCTGCTCTGTTATGACTGTCTGGCTCTTGTAGCGGTGCTCTAATTTAGGAGCTGTATTATCTTTCGCAAACCAGATTCTTACTTATTTATTTTTGACTAACAGGAGGGGGTTTTTCCCCCTTTCTTTCAATTCAATTCAAACCAATTGATATCTCCATGATAATCAAATCGTGGACCCATCTATAGGGAAGGCTGTCTCCCTATAAGGCATATTCTTTTGAGCTATTACCCTGATCCTATGCTACTCCCATATTATATATAAATGAAGGCAAGCAAGCATCCAGCTAGTTTTTATACAATTTTATTTTTCATGTTCTATATCTCGCTGTTTTAATGTATTAATAAAAGTAAAATTTTAATTTATTTTGGATTCCACTGCATCATCAATGATGTAATAGTGAGCCTCAGTGCACCTTACTCTTTTCATTCCTTTTTGTATTTTGATATGCAATGCTCTCCTACCATAGCCGTGAGCCTTACTGGTCTCACGGCCCGCCATCCAAAGAAAGCACTACCCCTTTCCATTCTGAAAATATCCATTCTATAAACAACCTCGTCCTATCTACCATTAAATGGACCCGTCTGTTCTGAACAGATGTCTTTTTTCAATTGTTATATAGGGATGATTTATGACTATGCCCTGTATGCTTTTTATATTCTGTTTTGCATATCCATTAATTTTCTTAACCACCTGTATCAATGTGGCAAGGGGAATCGCTGACCTCCAGGACAGACGAGGTATAATGTTTGACCAACAAATCATAATTGCAGGCCATCGAGCGTGTATTTGCTCCAGATCCTCCAGAATGCTATTAATCAAATCCAGGGATTTCCCTCTTCCCACGTCATTACCTCCCAAATGAATAACTACAATGTCGGGAGTCCCATGACGTTTATCTCTTTGGCCAAAAGGGGGATGAGCGCCGCCCATACCATGCCCCTTTGTGCTAACCAGTGCATGTCTACTGGGTGTGAAAAACCAGACCATTTATTCGCTAATCTATGTTTTGCTGCCCAACATACAAACGAGTGACCTATGACTCTTATTCGCGTTCTCTTGACCGTAAAATCTGGAACAAAATACATAGCTCCATCAAAATATGATCCATATGGGCAAAAGCAATAGTAGCCTCATGAACAGACAACAGGATTCTAAGCTGTTGCCACCTCCTAATAAGCCGCTCCATACTAGAGGGTGCCATCGCCGACAGAAGCCTAGCGCCAGCACTCCATGCCAAACAACATAACCTCTTCAGTTTGAGAGGGCTATCATGTAACTCGGGAAACTCCCATGCCTTGCAATGGGGCACTTGGGACGGAAAAATAAAAAAGAGAAGAAGCAAAGAATAAGAAGGTTGGTAACCCAAATGAAGGTAAAAACCCATAATAACCCTGGAGACACACCACTAATCAGGCCTTGATCCAAGGAAAAAAGGGGAAAAATCCCTTCATGCCCCCGTTCAGCACAGCGAGCAGTATAGCCCTGGGTCACCAACACATAGAGGAGAGAATATCAGATGAAAAATGGGGAAGGAAAGAAGGGGGAGGGAGGGGATGTGAAAGGAGGAAGCTATATAATAAAAGCTCAAACATCAGGTCGAATATACTTCTTATAAGTTTGCAACTTCCATCTCCCTAGTGTTTGAATTTCAGCAATAGATGCCCCCCTGCCCGCAGCGGCAGTAGCCACCCCGATCCTAAGAGAATGTGTGCCATAATGTGTCGGATCTAGACCCATCTCCGCCAGGGAATGTTTCAGCAAAGCATTAAATTGAAATTTAGTCAATGGTGTATGATCTCGGTGTATTAGCCACAAACCCTCCCCCAGGGGCCGAAGTCCCGCAAATTTATTACCAAGTATAACCAGGCATATAATTGTATCCAGCTGCCCCGTTTGCAATATACAATGGCCTCTGCCTGCCTGATCTGTTTTTGATTTAGCTATCTTACAGCGTATGACCTCATGTTGAACCACTACATGCTTAAATAGCAAAGCTGCGTCCTCACTAGTCTTAGAGCGGGCCACGAGTTTACTAACCCTAAAAGCGCCGTGATATGCTAATGAAAAAGCCAAGCTAAATAGCAACGCTTTGTAACTATCAGCAGATATGCCCGGTAAAGCCATAATCAGTCTAGCCAATATTTGCGTGTCAATAGGATGGCGTGTATCTTTTACCATTGGCTGCATTCTAGCCCAACCTTTCAGAGCCTTAGATATAATAAATGATTTAGTGGGATCCTGTGTACAATTTAATCTTGCCATGAAGGAAATACCTGCTAACATGAAACCCATCCTTGCCCTAGAAACCCCTTCTTTGTAACGGTCCCAAATAAAACCTGTGATAGAGGGGATCTGACCTGATGCGTTGTTGTTAAATGCCGCTTGATAACACAACCAACGTTGCCATGCCAATTGATAGAACTTTCTAGTAGCAGGAGCCAAGGACGCCTCCGCAAGCCACCTTATCCCTACTGGACCATCTGCCAAACATAAGGGGGACACTTTAAGCCGGTCAAACGGAATGTGGAGCCAAGGACCTAAAACATTGCCAATTAAAACTAGAAAGAGCGTCCGCCAGCTCGTTATCCATGCCAGGAACGTGGCGTGCGCGAAAACTAATGTCAAAATCCAAACATCTCAGAACCAGGACTCGCAGCAAGTTAATTGCCGTGCGTGATGAGGCACTCTGTTTGTTAATAGCCTGGACCACACCTAGGCTGTCGCACCAAAACACCACGCTTCTGCCGTGCAAATGGTAGGCCCACAATTCCAGGGCCACAACTATGGGGAACAATTCTAATGTTAACAAGTTCCTAACCAAGCCATTAACCTTCCATGACTGCGGCCAAGGGTCAGCACACCATTCCCCTTGAAAAAAGGCACCAAAGCCTTTTGACCCGGATGCGTCCGTATGCAAATCTAATGCTCTGCTAGATACTGAGGGGGCAGGCCATACATGGATACCATTGAAAGATGTTAAAAAGCGCCTCCATACAATCAAATCCTCCCTTATCTCCTCAGACAGCCATACTTGAGAATGAGCACAGCGGAAACCAGTTATTGCCAATTGCAGTTTTCTACAAAAAACCCGACCCATAGGTATAACCCTGCAAGCAAAATTAAAAGAGCCCAACAATGATTGAACCTTCCGCAAAGTGCAAAATGGTGCAGACAAAACTTCCACTATGAGGGATTGCATTTTTTTTAAATTTTGACCAAGGGCAGACGACAGCAACCTTCTATTGTGTCGATCTCGATGCCTAAAAAAGCGAGGCACATGGCCGGGCCCTCTGCAGCAACCGGGACACCCATTACACGAAATAACGCTTGAACAGCATATAGAATGCTCTCACAGCAGGGGGAATTAGATGGACTAATGAAAAGGAAGCGATCCAGATAATGCGCTATGCCGTGGTGACCTGTCCCTGCCCCTACACACCAATGGAGGAAGGAACTGAACGCCTCAAAATATGCGCACAAAACTGAACAGCCCATTGGAAGGCATCGATCCACATAGTAATCACTCTCTATCTTAAACCCCATAAATTTAAATGACTCAGGGTGTAGCGGGAGGAGGGGAAATGCTGATTCTATATCCAATTTTGCGATCAATGCTCACTTGCCAAAGTCTCTCACTATAGTCAACGCCTCATCAAATGATTGATATATCACCGAGCTGAACTTAGGGTCAATTGCATCATTAACTGACCTTTCCGCAGGGTGAGATAAATGCTGTATCAATCTGTATTTTCCCGGAGCTTTCTTAGGTACTACTCCTACTGGGGAAATGACTAAATCTAGGATAGGGGGCGAAGAGAAAGGGCCCACCATACGGCCCAGGCCTACCTCCTTTATAACCTGCTCCGCCAGAATGTCGGGGTGAATGTATGCAGAGCGCAGGTTCCTCGCTCCGGTCACCGCCACCCCACTGTCAATGGGAAGGCGAAACCAAGGCAAAAACCTTCTCTAAGGAAAGAGGCCTGAGACGTATGAGGGTAAAGCGCTAGCCATTTACAGAGGATTGGGAATTTAATGGGAGAACTGCCTTAGACAGCACCTCCTGCACTGCCACTTCCTCTCCCGAGGCCCATGACACCCCTAGGGCAATCTTTGAGGGAATGGCTTCCTCTACAATTTGAGCATGCATGTCTGTAACGGCATGCCTCCCTTTTACCACAGGAGGAATTATTGAAGGCGAAACACCTATTTTTTGAAAACTGGGGAGCTGTCACACGCATAGCTATGTGCCGGCGTTGTGACTTTCCCTTTAAGAACCATGATTGTGCTTGCTTCTTCTTCAGAGACATTACTTTCACACAGGTGTTCCTTGCTACCTTGACCTCCTCCTGATTCTCATTGGTCCTGGAGCACTATTTTAACCTCCCATGATTATGGACTCATTGCCTGTTCTTCGTGTTACTCACTTTGTATTTGGATCTGGCTGTATACCTTGACCTTCCGTTTGTCCATTACCTGCTCAGTGGACTATACTTACTGCCGAAGTTACCTGTCATCTTTGGTTCCTGGCCGGCTCAGCTGAAACTCCTCTCCACTGTTCATCTGCACGCTGAACTACTATCGTGAGTTGTTTGCTACACCTGTGCCTAATCTGTTGGCTCAAGTTCATCTCTATCTGGCTGGCTATACCGCTACATCTCGCTGATAGAGCTACTATCAAGTTACCTGTCACCTGTAGTTCCACGTCTGGCATGGTTTATCCTCACTCTGCTGTTAACCTGTTGCTGGACTGTTATTATGAACTGCTTGCTGTGCCTGTGGCTATTACTTCAGCTCAAGTTGCGTGTCTCTGTTCAGCTGCCTCATACAACAGTGAACTTACCTTTGCATCTATGACTGGATTACCTGTTACCTGTAGTTCCACCCACGGTTCAGATACTCCTCACTCCTCTGCTACTTCTAGACAACATTCTGCTACATGTGTCTG